>NC_092858.1:45340135-45365124 GCF_032062135.1 Pyxicephalus adspersus | reverse complement strand
GTACTTTGCCAAAACTCTATGCAAGCTTACTCAGGGGTAAAGGTCCCAGAAGCCAAATCATACTCAAGTTATATATGAAATCTAAGTAGGCAGAGTGCCTATAAACAGCTATATTGGTCCCAAGACAAGTAGGGGAATTTACAACTGAAGTACACTTGTCCCAAGTAGATTTGAAAAGAACAGTCACACAGTTGACAATAAATATTCTTACCCTTGTGTTAAAGCTTTGTGAATTAAACCTATTAATGTCCTCACCCTGAATCAGGCAAAACATTACAACTCTTCTCACAGATTTTCTATTTATTCCAAAGTAGTATCATGATTAAGAATCCTGTTGTGACCAAATGAAGGTAGCAAGGTGTTTGCAGGATCTGTATATAAAAACGTCCATCCACAGAATTACTGCAAATATGTTCCATCAAGTATTTTCTTTCCATCGCCAAAACACATAGCTTAAAAACCCATTCAGCTGACATGTATATGAAGCAGTATGTTACAGAACAATTGATTTTTTTTTCATTACAATTTCATGTGTTTTTATTATACCTGTTTATCTGTGACTCGGTAGAATTTGGAGAGCTTTAAATAATTATTAACTCAAACAAGGTATACACAATGACATGTAGGAAAAGAGGTGTTGTGGGTTTCAAATCCTGAATACAAATCGGAAAGCATCCTCTGGGAAACACCTCTGTTTATTATGGGTAATAATTATACATTCTCATAGTGTGTTTACAAGGTAATACATATATTAGCCTCACCTCAAGCTCCCGTAATCTTTCCACAAGCTCCTGGATGACTAGCGGCTCAGACACCCCTCCACTAATAAGCCGGATTTCGTCCTCCACCTCCGACGTCATTCTCTGAAAGAGGGAATATACCCAAGCTTAGTAGTGACTGACATTTGACATATGGACAACGCAATACAATGTGCCCGACTCCAAAACATAGGCAACAAAACACAAGCGACGTCTAATAACATCAGAAATAGAAAACTGAGGAATGAATCAGGGCACAGACACAAACTTGGGTCTAAGAATACCAAAGACTAAACATAGACTTGTGTTTTCAATGGGCTATGAACTTCCTGCCAGCTGCAGACCTTTAATTAAAGTGGCAGACGTCTTACCCGCAGAACTATACAACAATAATGACTAAAGTAATAAAATGAGCAATGAAAACAGACAAAACCAGCATCTGAAAGCATCTATAGAGACTCCAATCACAACTAAATCTAAAATCGATAAGTGTAAATTGTTTGTAGTATCTTTAGGACTGAATTTTACAAATTGTGAAATTGTGAAGCTGTGTATGTATTAACATAGTCAGGACTTCCCGTTAAACTAAGGTCTTAAATTTAGCTACCTACTTCCCGTGACTCCAAGTCCTGCCCCTTCTAATGCAGACACACAGTATTCATTGTAGTCTGCCATCTATTGCTGTACTTACCTTGTGTGTCACATATGCCTGACACTTCCACTGATGGAATTCACAGATACCAAAGTTGTAATGCACCTTGCAAGCATTCTTGGACCACTATTCAGCAACAACTTCTATAAACTGTTTGTATTCACGTATAAACCTAATTTGTAATATAATTTCCTTTGTTTAATGCAGGGTTTAGTTGAGCTTTGCAGGAAATCTGCACAGAGATGAATATGGAGTCGGCCATTTCTGACCTCTACTGCAGAAAATGCTAGTTGCATGACTGTCATGCTAATTCACTGGATTCAAAATTAGGTAAATCAAGGACAAAGATAATGGGGATTATGACTTCAATGGCATTACAATCTTTCTATGTTAAGCTGCGTACACACGGCAAATTTTTCTCGCCCGATAATCGGTATCGGCCAATTATCGGGCGAAAATCTGCCGTGTGTACAGTCGGTCGTCGTCCATCGTCCGACGACCGTCCTGGCGGATCCATGGACGATGGACGACGACCGATCCTAATGAAAGGGAAGGGGAGAGCGCGCAGCAGGGTGCCGCTCCGTCGCTCTCCCCCTCCCCTCTCCATAGAGCATCAACGGTGCTGTATGTACAGCATCGTTCATGCATCGTGCAGTCTTTTCTCGTTGGAAAGGATCGTGAAAGATCCTTTCCAACGAGAAAAATTGCAGGTGTGTACGCAGCTTAAGTGACTCAAAAAGCACTTAAGCCAGATCAGTCTGACAAGTAGTGTTTCCTGAAGAAGGTCAGGGATAGGTTACAAACTTAACTCAGTTCTGGCTTTATTTAAAGTGTACAATACACCTCACCAATCCGTCTTTGCCAGATATAGTATGCATGTGACCATGGGAGCGCCAAATTTGGATTTCCTTACACCTTTTTCTACAACAATAGGTGCTGTATGAAGTCACAGCCCCATATGAACCCCTGGTAGGTAATCTTCCAATAATCGAAACCAAAATCTGGCATAAATTCCGTACAGAATCCTGTCAACAGTGGACCAAGTTTTAAGAATCAGTTATATACCAAATACATAGCAGAAAATGAAAAAGTTAACAATGGACCCATACATGTCAGACCCCAAAGTACTGCATCTACTGATTTCAGCATTAAAAGACTTTGCTGGCAAAAAATATATTCTGTGCACATACTGGAGTAACACATTTACTGTATTAAGTCATATGATCTGTCAGTCAGTACTGTGAGGATCTTCTGTTATCTATAGCACTTGGAAAGCCATGTGAATATAGTTTGGGAAGTTTTTTGGATCAGCAGTTCAGTATGGTGCGTACATTTAAGGATAATGTACATTTACTTTGCAGACAATTCAGAATAAGTCTGTTAGAGATAGTTTCTGTTCCAGAGTCTATTCTGCTTTGTAATAAAGCCAAACTTGAGAAACCCAGCTAAATACGGAGATAGAATACATATTTTTGGGAAGTTTCACCTGCCAAAGGAGTTATATTTTTGTCCACTTATTTCTAAAATTTGTACAGACAGCACAGCTGGCCTTAATTATTGACATTTCTCTTTTGCATTTGGGTAATACAACTAGGTCTCATCTTCACCTAGCTTGTGATTATTAAAGGAAAAGCAGAAGAGTGATGAGCTCACCTCTCTGTTACTCTGCTCTTTCCTCCTGCAAGTATGTTCAGTGTACGCTCTGGTGCCCACCCTATGGGTCCCTGTACTGCCCTACCCCTCATAGTCTTAGCTCTGCTGTACAGGGAATTGCAACAACCTACAGGTACTTAAAGCAAATTCAGGTACATACACTAAATTGTTTGTAAAGATATATCTGCATTATTTAATGAAATCCTATCTACCTGGAGCTAAGCTTTTAACTTTGTATACATAGATTGCATTCCAAATTCCTAAAACATACATTGCATGGAAAAAGGATAAATAAAAAATGTAGTATGATATGGTAACCATGTCGTGCACAGTATTATAGTCGATCTGTGGCTGAACATATGTTTCCATGTCCACTTATCTCAGCAGATTTTGAAGGCAGTGAGGGCAACACAAAACAAAGACAGTAAATCTCTTTGCCTTAAAACCATAAAAACTGAAGAAAAAGGTTGACTGGAATAATGATGATACCAACCAATGAAGAATAATCCTTTATTGCTTCAAAAAATAGCTGATCTAGGCATAAAATTGAGGGTCCTCTTTTTTTTCTTGGCAATAGTTTACATGTCATTTGGAAAGATTTTGCCATATACACCATTTATTTTTTGTCCTTGTTATGTAAAGCATATGCACATGTTTTAAATGTGCTGATATAGACTCTTTTTGTAGAATATTAGATTTAGTTTAACACTTTGCAGTGAGTTATAGCAATTAACATTTTGAAATCATCTTATGAATATAAATTAAATTGTACTGGTTTGTTATTCTATGCAAGCTTTACCGCAAGCCCAGATCATCATAGAGAACCCATAGACATAGCAGTGTCATATACAGAATCAATCAACACTGAAACTTAACATTTCTACAATCATAAGCACAGTAGAAACTTCGGGACTGGGTACACAGATCAATACACAGTATAACATAAAACACTATTCATGTAGATAATAAACTTACTGACATGGCTACATAATATATGGACAATAAAACATTTTTTTTTCTGTGCATAGTCATGAGTTGGGGCCTATTCGCATTATTATTATAATACTACAGCAAAAGCACCTTTTTCTTTTGCATACCGATAGATGATTACATGTAGTAATGAAAAAACATGGATTTGACATGCTATAGTCATCATCTCACTTTAATGACAAATAAGTGACTACACTTCCCCCCCATCTGGTTTCACAGATTACGGAGATTAGGCGATTCCCAGAATGCACAAGGATCTGTATAGAATGTACATCTGGGTGGGAGGGCTGTATGTGGAGCCCCAGAGAGAGAGAAACAGGTCACCCGTGTATTCACAAGCACAAAACATCTGGGGACACAGAAACAAACCTTTCTATTGATCTTACCTCATTTGTGATCTCATACCCGGGAGCTTGGTGTGCACAGGGTCCACATGTCACCCAACCTACAATAAAAATATCAAACTGTTATTGAACCATCAAACAATGCTCCCTGACTAACCATATAGCCCTATGGCTCATCTTCAATTAGATTGCAAGTTCCATTTCTCTGATCTTCAGAAAAAGCTGACATACTGTGTTGGTACCAAACCATTAATCCAAGAGGTCTAACCCTGGACTATTACTCCCTCGAGATCCTAATCACATCTGTTAGGCAGTTGTTTCTGACCTCTTTAATGATGTGTGTTTTTAAGCTCTCTGCACGGCACAATGCACACTGCATTAGAGATCTGTGCTTCTAGGCCATTCAGTAATTAAGTGTTTGACTCTGCATAATGTATAATAACCTGATCGCTACAGCACTACTGATTACCTCATGTTACCCTGTTAGTGCACAGGCAGGGCCTAGTACAATACACTGGCATTTTTAAACCTAATTATTATTTCACTGCAACTGATAGCTAGAATTGAAGATTTGTGTTTACTGTGTTATAGATTCACTGCAATATTCATTCAATTGCAGAATTGCATCACCATTTTATGCTTGACCTCTTTGACAGCTTTTCTGTTGTGTGAAGTTACATAAAACCTCAAAAGATCAAAAGCCTGTATATGCAATTTACACAAGTTTTTTTAAAAAAAAGATGATACTTCCATCTTTAAGGCAAAAAAAAAAAATAGCAACCCAAGCTATGGTAATCATAAATACATTGAGATACATACAGTAAACAAACTTGCTTTAATGCACTACTCCCGGGAACCATATGTTCCCTTTTGTTTTACTTGCCCTGCCATTGTATTTATCTCCAAGGCTAAATGAATGACCAGTACTTCAATAAATGTGACAGGACTGGGCCAATAAACAAGTACCAGTGTTTTTACATGTTTAAAGTCCAAAGCTGTGTAAGCTTCAACTCACTCAAATCATAGTTGCAGTTATTACTAGTGTTCACCTCTGAACCTACATATATGTACGTTCATGTAGATAGCTAGATGTGCCAATCCCACACTACACTTCAATAATTGGAGCCATGGTTTATAAAATAACAAAAAAGTTGTAGCAAAAGTGGGGAAGGTATATCCAATACTTATTTCTTCCACTGAGGAAGACTTTGTGGAAATCGCAATTTAGGGCTCAAAATTTTCTGGTTCTTTCATAGGCAGCTAAGTGGTTCAGTGGTTAGCACTCTGGCCTTTGTAGTTATAGGTCCCAGGTTCGAATCTCGGAAGTTTGCAGGTTCCCCCCATGTTTGCCTGGGTTTCTGGCATTCCAAAAACATGCACTTAGTTAATTGGCTTTCCCATGAAACCGACCTTAGAATGTACTAAAGTCATTTGACTATGGTAGGGACATTAGATTGTGAGTCCCTTTGAGGGATAGCTAGTGACAAGACTATTGACTTTGTAATATGTTGGCCCTATATAAATACTGTGTAATAATAATAATTATACTAAAATAATGTCAATGTTAGAGGGTTGAAGGAGCAGCTATTATCCTTTGATTACTTAGACATCAAATGGACCAAATTCAAATACAACAATACTCGAGTACTAAACTATTTCAAGAAGATTGGTTAAACTTATAGAAGATCAATTACTTATCCAAAACATTAGATTGTCGGTAGAATAAACTGTCTATGTGACATACATGTATTATTTGCACATTATTTTGTTCGTAAGTATATCCAGTACATGAGACCCAAAAACCACCCTGTAATCTCAGTAATAGAAACATGCTGTAACGGAGGATTAGCATTCATGCTAAAACAAAAAAACACACTGCTAACTAACAAACATTTCTAATTCAACTGGACTCTTAATTAGTTTTTTTTATTTAATAAAACGTTTTCTTGCTTATCATGTATAAGACAACATTGATCCTGTTGCCTCCCATGAGACTCAATACCAAGGCAAAGAACAAAACAAATCACATAACCACTGGCTACCAAGACATTTGGGACGTTTCATATTGTTTTTAATTAGACCCTGTCTTTTTGGACCTGCATTGAGATAAGAGAACCAGCACAGCCACCAGAAAAAACAAAGCACATTCCAAAGACTGAAAATATAATAAGCAATTATGTCAACCCTTATTTGCATAAATAATTACCATTAAACCAAATTGCACATTAAAATGTATTAGGATTGCGGTGATTACAGATATAAGAGGAAGTAGTACAATAGGTCAGCTCAATGTAAATATTCAACAGAATTCTGATAAAGGTTCCTCTTTCTGTACAATCAATGAAAATGTATTCTGCTGAACCAGTACATTGATTCTATTTAGTTCCTATGGGCTAAGTGCAGGTAAAAATCGGTTCTGAACCGTCTCTACCAATACTTACAAGACATGAGAAATGACATTTAGGATTACCTAGTGTCACTATTAGATCATTTATAGCAATTCCTTTCCTTTGGATTTCCCTCTACTTTTTGGACAGAGGCACCAATAGCCACCATATTGCTTTTACATCAACTTTATTAAATGTATGCATTTAAATTTTTATTTAAATGTATGCATAGAAGCTGTAAATGGCGCAACCTGGGTTTACAAGGTTAAAGATATACAAATACTATAAAAAAAAAAGGATATCAAGACAATGGTAGTCTACAGAAGCACTTTTTGAGATTTGCTTTGTTACTGTACCCAAATTGAGTCCATGAGTTTTCTTAGAATTGTATGTGAGTAACTAATCATTAAACAGTTCTTTTCAGTTTTAATTCAAAGTTCTAACATAAAGATATAATGATTCTGTCATTCATTTCATTCCTGAAGCCGTCAATCGTGTATCATATCTCCTCAATCTGTATATCTACGATACGAGATGATGTAAAAAAATTATAGAAAAGGAAATTGAACTCATTTCCTGAAAGACTCCAGGTTTGGTGTACATTTTTATGTTCTAGAAATATATGATCTTAGGAATGAGACTACAAGAACAAATAACTTGTCAAACAAATTTTGTAAATCAGGCCCATTCTACATCTCGAAACATGAAGGCCAAAAATGGCTTTGACGTTCACACTGGAACACAATGGGATTAGCCCTTCCATTAATTGAGGCTGAACAAGAAAATCATATATCATTATAGAGTTCTATTAATCACTAGAGAGTCTGCTGAGTAACTGGTGAGTCAGGAAAATGCTGCATTCAAAAGCACCTAGGGAGTTAAAAAGAACCAGAGCTCTCACTTTAGGACGAGGCTCACGTAGGCAGCTTCTGCCCTTCTATCAAATAGGTGCCGTTCAGAATACTGGAGATATATCTCAGGACACTGCATTGCAGGCACCCCAGCACATACAGCACTACTACACATCACAGGCCAGCTCCGGGGAATTGTTGCTTTGTATATCAGAGTAATGCAGCGTGCCGGTGACATGAGGACATTCAAAAAGGAATGAGAGAGCCTGGTTATTTGACCTGAAAACTGCACGCAACAAAGGACAGCACAACTGGCCACAGAGTCAAAAGGATGTGCAATGGTGAAACCTGTAGTAATAAACAAATCACATTATCTAACCTGGAACACAATTATTTAGAGTGCACAGACCTTTAAAAAAAAGCACTGCACTTACACTTAATATAAAAAAATGTAGACAAGAAATTGTATTGGAATTAATTACTGTTTTGTCATTCAGGTCAGGTATTCAGAGTTTTCAAATAGGAATGGATGGAGTATTTAGTATAAAATAATCAGATTTCACAGCAGTACATTATCTTTCAGGGCATTCAAGACATGCGAGAGGCAGTGCACTATGTACTCCTATAAGAACAGGACTATATTGCATTCCAGGGATGTAGAATAGATGAAGCCCAGTCCCTAGGTGTAAGAGATAGGCCATGGGGGTGGATGGGATCTGTCAAACAGATTCAGGAAGGTTCAGTAATGCAAAATCGATTCCAAAATTATAAATCACACAGCGATTCTGTCCATATCTCAGAATGCAAATAAATGTATGTAATGTACGTAGCTGGTACAAATATGACTACTAATCAGTTTCAATAAACAGTGACAGTGATTTAACTTAGGCAGCTGGACTGTTTGTCCGGAAACTAATTACTCCATGGGTGGTCCTCAGAATTATTTATCTTTATAGGGACACTGATGCAAATAACAGGCCTATGATGAATATCATATTTGTAGATATAACAGAAAGTTACATTTTAGAAGATTATGAAGAGAACATGGCAATGGCTTTAAAATATAAAGCTCAACACAAGCCTTACATGCAGGTACGGACTAGTAACTAATGGCCGGGTTTGTTATGGTACAATACCATTTCTTTATCAGGGTCAGACAAAGCATCATTGATCTATACCAATACTGAGAACAAATATGTTTAGAATCAACATTGAAGAATAAACCAAAAACTATGGGTAAATGTTGCATATGTTAGGCAAGTTACACATGGCTGAATCAGATAATAAATCTTTTATACATTGCATTATTTTATTCTGAGTATAAAATCAGACCCTTTGTTTTACCAAGTTACTACGGTAAACTGAGAACTCACATTTCAGTTATTGGTTAGTGTTGTGCTCCAGGAACCTGCACTATCTTATCAAATACACCTGTAAGTCAGAAGACGGTGTTCATCAAAGTATTGTATTCACATGTTGCAGACGACACAAATTGCTACCCAGTGCTCAGAAGTGATTGGCTATATATATATATATATATATATATATATATATATATATATATCACAAATGAATATGGTTATAACACATTCAGGTTTTTACAAAATGATATTTGAAATTTTGGGGTAAAAATTGTTTTAAATACAATGTAAAGATATGAAGAACAGCAACATTCTGCAGTAACAAAACTTGCAGAGACAATTGCTCAAAAAACACTGAAAAGTCAAGGACAGTATGTAGATGAAGGCTCAGCTTACTGCAGTGTCCTTACAGTACTGACACTGAACTAGTGAAGGTTATCGCCTGCTCAGACACTGATACTTCAAGTTTCCAACTGAAACAACTAGTTATAAAAGTATAATTTTCTATAGTCAGGAGATCTTACCTACAACATACACACATTCCATAAAATTATTAAAATGTCACTGGCACAAGTTTTTGTATGCATAAAGCTTTGTGAGCATTGTACCGATATACAAATGCAAATACAAATACAATTACAAATATAAAAGCAGCAAAATACACATGGGCATAAATACAGTGACACCATTAATGCTGGAATAATAACAATCGTTGTATTGCTAAATAATTAAACCATTGTTACAGATTTGCAGATCATTGCAACAGATGTGCGCCTCAATATTATCGCAGTCCTTGCTGCAAAAAATGCCCAGCTTGATCAGTCACCCTAGAGCAACTCACTAGTTAACCTTTTCCTAAAAAGTGTCAGCTGATAA
This sequence comes from Pyxicephalus adspersus, assembly GCF_032062135.1. Taxonomy (NCBI): domain Eukaryota; kingdom Metazoa; phylum Chordata; class Amphibia; order Anura; family Pyxicephalidae; genus Pyxicephalus; species Pyxicephalus adspersus. The sequence continues at coordinate 45,355,252 of NC_092858.1, read as the reverse complement.
ATCCAAACAAACTATGTTCCTAATAAGATTGTAAGAGCAGAAAACCCATTTACCATATCAGTCATTGCATACAGTATACAAAGTAATATATGTATTTTTGTCCTGAGCCTCTATATTATTGCTGACATCAGGCAACAAACTCTACGAAACAAGGTAGATGCTAGAAGCTTGTGCCGTAAGCCGTGTTGTCAGAAAGTATGGGAACACATGATCCTTGTTACCAGGCACTGCCAGACTCTGCCATGCTGCACCGCTGTACAACCCACAGGTCCTCACCAAAGGAGCTACCATGGGTCGCAACGTTATGACACAAGAGATGGAATACAATGTTGGATAGAGACATAAAACCAAACTAAAACTCTGGGGTATCAATCTGATTTTAATTCAGCATAACTTTGACATGCACCAAACCCTCCTAAATAATACAATGAGCACTCTTTAGTTACATGCTTAACTTAGTAAAGTTCCCATTACTGCACAAACATTGTTTGGAAAAGCAAAAACCTAGTGCTTTCTAATGAATTGTTACTTTTACCATAAAAAGGTGACTGTATGTGAAAAATTCTGCAGATGATCTGACACCATTAAACTTGGAAGTCCTAGTAAGCCATCATTCTCCGTTATCTTATCAGCACAACACAGAGTGGCGTTTGCAAACTGCAATATCCACCATTGATAAACTAACAACGCTAGGTTAGAATGTATCAGTACCATTTCATCACATGAAAGAAATAAGCACACAAGATGATGCAGAAGCTCTATAACCATTGCCAACACAAAACAAACATAAATCAAGTTAGTAAAGCAACATCTGCGGGTAGCTGGGACGTTTACAGCAGTCTTGATGATGCCAGCTAGTGATGTATATTTTGTAGATCTGGAAAGTCTTAATAACACACAATCTTGTAAAGAACCCAAAACCAGTAAACCAGCCTAACTACCAATACCAGCTCACCTCTAGCCTGCCGCCTTCTTAGCGCTCACTTCATAGAAGCTCTTTGAGAGCAGGCTGCCTTGGTTATTGTGCTGCATTGTTAGCTAGCACAGGCGCAGCAGGGAAGAAGGGAGGGGGCTGAGGGACATGGAGGAGAAAAGGGAGGGGGACAAGGCTGAATCCCTGCCAGGATCAGTGTGTGCTCATCCTGGCCTGTAGTGCCTGTGGTCCCCCTTCCCTTTTGTATGATGTAAAGAGAGGCCCACGTCATATACACACATGCACTGCAGCCTGCAGGGCCCTAAGGGACAATCCTTCCCCCAGCCTCACATAACAAGTGTCTTCCCTTCTGTCACACAACAATAGGAAGGGTTAGCCAGCCATATTACCAAGAGTTTTCTTGGTCAAGGTCAGGCCTTTAACACATATCCCTATAATGATTCCAAAAATCTTTTTTAGATCTTCACCAAGGATGACTAAATTGTTACACCCATGTCTATAGAAAAAGAAAAATATATCCAAAACTCAGACACTGGCCTATCGATGACTTTTATCAAGTATTGAAGTTGTTTTTACTCTTTTAAGTTAAACTTTAGTATAATTTTAAAGAAACTATTTAAAAGCGCTGCCTGGAAATCATACTGATCTAAGGGTTTCTGACCTACGACTTGGGTTGAAAATGGCTAATATTTTACCTGGCCAGACAATAAACATGGGGCTTTTGCCATTAATAGTAATAAACTGGAATAAAAAAATAAACAAAAAAAAACAGGATAAGGCTACTTGGAGGAAAATTCAGATCATGAATCTTGACTTCTCTCTCTTGACTTCAATGGCTGCATTCCTGTTCTAGATCAGTGACCTATTGTATTAAGGTCAAACAACAAGGAAACTATCAGAAGGCAAGGCAAGGCAATATCCATATATATTACAACAGAGACCTTTTAGGAGAGTGAACACTGTGGTATTAAAGTGTGTGTCCAGTAAAAACTTTGTTTAGTTTTGGATGGAGTGGGTAAGGATTTGAACTCCTTTTGATATTTTTACTGCTATTTGAAGCATGTTAGGGAGATATCTGATCATTTGCCGTGAAGATGACATTGATTTTTACCAGAGAGAAAGTAAGGAAATATTTAATAATCCTTTATTATGGTATAGTAGGAGAGGGTATGCTGCCCATACATGGGTCAGTAGGTGTATGAAAAGGTAGATAACATATCTCCCAGATATTGTCAGCTTACTAGGTACCATGGCACACCTTTCCACAAGCCACATCCTTTTCCTAAAATTATAAAGCCCCCCCCCCCTCATTCTATGACCACCAACAGCAAAAATCATCTCCTGCTAAGTTACATTTATTGGTTTGTGGTCAGAATGGAGGGAGTCACACCAATCAGTAATTCCCAATCAATGGCAGATTGATATAAATCAATAAAATATCTATTGGGATGCCTGAAAACAGATTTGAGGATTGTATCAGGTCTAATGCCAAATCTATTTGAAATATTTACTAATATATAACTCTGGTCTGTTACATATTCTTGGACTATTACCATAGGTGAGGAGGAATAACATTGCAATGGATAGCGGCAAAAAAGGTCAGGGATTCTAATCCTTCCCTTCTGTCCAAAACCAAACATAACTGACATATTTGCACACATGCTTTCCTAGTTTTTCATGATCTTCCACTATATGCTTTTTTAACCTGCACATATGAAAGAATCTCAAGTTTATCAGGATCAGCCATTATAGGATGTGGTGTAAATTGTGTGGATGGATCAGCTGCTAGAAAAAAAAATCTTTCCCAAGAGAAATAAATGCATTGGTTTATTGTGTCTGAACTGAACAAAAATAAAGTATAAATTAGGAAATAGCCTGTCTCTGTGATATGTGGAGAAATGCAATCATTTCAAGGATGACTAGACTAAATTACTCTCATATTTATGAACATTGTGGCAAATATTCCTGATTTTACATTGAGTGGCAGCAATTAATGTAGGTTTTTGGAAGACAGAAATTTATCAACACACTGGAAGAATACAAAAATTCAATGCCGGTGACATCCTACATCCAAGATTAGATCAGTTTGCAATTCTTTGATGCACTATACATGATGAAAAATATGCCTTATAACAGCATGACGACTTACCCTTGACAGATATGTTAACATTAACAGGCCTTCTATGTTGTATTTTTCTCATTTTCTCATAAAAGATTCCAGCAATGGTATTTTTGCACTGCTGTTTATCACTTTACAGCTATGTAAATGAAGTAATGTAACCCACCATATCAGATGTCACTTACACAAAAGGGCAAAATGCTCTGAAAATTATGAAGATTATGCAAGCCGGGCTGATAATGCTGCGATTTAAACTGGGTCAGCATTCTGCACATAACTCCCTCTAACAATACGTACAGTAACTGTATCTCTGATCAACAGTTGTGTTATGTGTCACTATATAATTTCACACAACAAAAGACTGTAGTCCTGTATATTCCATGTACCTGTTCATCACCAATGGTAATTAATACAGAAGAGGTTTATTCCACCGTTCATTGTACACTTCATGCTTATAGATCTAGGACAGGTACTCCGATTACAGCCTAGGGATACCGCTAAACCATCCCTTGTGCTGATAATGGACGGCTGCAGTCATCTTTCTTGATGTTAACAGTTTTTCACAAAAACCAGTTCAGCGTACAAAATAAGCTTAGAAACCACTGCCTAATGAGTTTCACTGACAGCAGGTTTAAAGATCATGTGTGCTGTCAGGTTTACTCAGCAATAATAGGGTTAAAAGGAGGCTTATGGATTGTTTGTTGTAATAAGCTTTATTAATGGTTGGCAACTATAATAATGTGGCTTGAGACGTCCAGGCACAATAATAAAAGTGATGAATGCCCACAGGGTACCATACCTTTCCCAGCTGGCGATCTGCAGCCTTTACCAGCTAAGTGGCCAATGAAAGGTCGTATTTGAAGTGAGCCTGTAGCAGAAATCAGCAAAGGACAGAGCCTTCGCCTCTCTGAATTGACCCTGCAGCCTGTTTCATACAAGCCATTGTATTCTCATGCAGCAGCTGTGGATGGGTTATGTAAGGCAATATATACCCCCTCCTTCTGCTATACCTCCAACTGAGCCGAAGGATTTATTATTACATACAGACATGTGGGGTCTCAGCTGTACATCTGGAAACTGCCAATCCCACTGCACCTTTGCTTGGCATTCATGTGCCTCTCAGCTTGTGCTCATACTAAGTGAACACACGTGAGTGGCATCCAGGCACTAATCATTACTTATGCTCATATGACCGTCAAAACGTTTATAGGGCATGTGACTGGCAAAATCACCTACAGAAACATTTCCATATAGAACACAACAACTACAGTACATGAGATAAGCTCAGCAGCAATATTACAGGATGAAAATGTTTGCCATATCTCTTTTGTTTGTACATAAAACAAAACATGGCAATGGACCGCAGCATACATAAAGCTCACACAGAAAGTACTGAACTGCAAGTGTGTGTTAATTCAACAAATCAACAGTCAAAAGACAGATTATTTCTTTGCATTAGAAATGCAAACATATACCTAAACAAGGACATGATCCCAACCACAGACACGTCTGCTATGGGGAATACCAACCTATGGGCTTCAGTGTAATTTGGCTGCAAGCAAAAATGGTGAAAAAGAGTGTGCATGCAATTCAAGAATGGCTATCAAACTGCCATGAAAAAAACAATTGTATTAGTCCTGTGTCTTCTAGCTGAAGAGCCGGGGGTTCTATAATATTACTGTTTATAATGTTCTTTTCCAATGACTTCAGGACAAAGGCTACGTACACGTCAGATAATTCCCATCCAGGGGCTATCAGACGAGAATCTGGCGTGTGTACAGTGCTCGCCATTCATGGATCTATCCTGGCAAATATATGAACAATGAACAACGAATGATTAAAATGAAAGTGAAGAGGAGGGAACGCAGCAGGGTGCTCTCCGTTCTCCCCTCTCCATAGAGCAGTATGTACAGCGCTCGTTCAGACATCGTGAAAGATCCTTTCTAATGACAATTACTAAACGTGTGTACGCAACCCACGTCTTTTAAAAGCCCATGTCTAGCTCACTTATGCTCAACTACAGTACTTCGTATTCCTGTAACTCCAATATGCTGCACCACCTCTGTGCAAGCTCTATGTTGGAAGGTGGATGATATTGCTCCCTTCTCCACTTAACAGTATTGATTGAGCCATGTGGGAGCACAGAGTGAGCAACTGTGAGTTTGAAGGAATTCCAGACACCCAATGTGCAAGAGTATACTTTCATTAAAAATAATGAAACCCTTAACCTAGCATTACAGCCAGGGCAGTGGCATTTTCAGATGTAGCAGTCAGCAATAATGACCACTATACTATCTGCTCAGTTTTGTCAAGGTGTGTTAAATTGAGCTTAAATGCAGAGAAATCCTGACCTCTATTCCAATAATTTAGGTGACCGGATGAAGAATCTACCAAGATAATACTTAGCATAATAATTCTCCATCCTCCCTAAAGGCTATAATGCAAAGAAAACATTGATACATTAGTACAAATATAACTATTTTTAACTGGGGAAGTACATTGTTTATATATGAATGCCATTAGCTGCCCAGCTAAATCTAAAATTTAAAGTGCAGGATGTGCAAATGTATTTTCTGCCAAACGGAAGTTAACAGTAAAATAGGGATACTATTGTGTGCGGAGATCCATCCACTGCAAGATGACTACATCCTTTGTGTAACCGTATTCTGTGCACTGGATGGAGGAAGACATGTGATGTTTTACTACTAGAAAGTTTCCTGTATCACATCATACACAATAAAAAAAGAAACAAGTACATCTGGCCACCCAAACATATCTGATTGTTGCATGCAATATTAAGAAAAATGCATTGTATCCATACCATTAAACCAACTGCAATTCAATAACATGGACCTAAATTTAAAGTCTAGGCCAAAAAAAGCCCCTAAGTAATTAATGTGTTTATACTTTTCGTTGTATTCTTTAAATTGTAACACAATAGGCTCTATTTTAAACCCTAGGGGCATCACTGTTGGGCAATTCCATAAATGCAACACTAGGGCCTTGTTGTTAGGAGTAAAGAGCACAGAGAGGACCTCATCATTGAGCTGATCTAGCTACTAGCTAGTCACTGCCTTGACAACATTAAATTGTAAGGCCCTTGTACAGTGAAAAAGCAGCTTGCCGTCATCGATCTTTTATAAAGAGTGGCTGAATGGTGGGAATGCCTGCATTCCTGCCCTAAACGAAGCATAGTTTGATTGTTCTAACCTTATGCTTAGTTTACACACTGGTAGTAACTGCCAGCTGGTTAGCATATGGATTTTAACCAGGTGTTTATTCTCCCTTTGCTCAAAGCGGGTATTGTACCGCTTTCTGTGGTTACCACTAGTAAAATACTGCTACTGCTACAATGCAAAGCCTTAGGTTATCTTCATATGGAAGTTTTGTAAATGGCCCTGCCACTGTTTTTTAAGCATTTAAATTCTGTAAAAACACTTGCTCATTGAGTTCCTTGAGGGTGCTACATTTTACAACTGCTATGTTTTTCTGGGGATCAATTATATAGTAGACCACTTTCACCAACTTCATTGGCAAGCAGCTCCCCGGACAGGAAATGGCTCATGATTATTATAGAAACAAAAAATGGACCACTTATCGCTACTTCCTGATTCCGTTGAACAAAATGGCGACCTATGTAGAACCTTCAGGAAATACAAAGATATCAAAAATGTTCCACTTCTACTTCCTCTACAAGCCCATCCACCAAGAAACTATTTCAGAGGCATTTAAAAACAAGTTTATACCTGCAACTGCCCTAAATCACTTAGTACATTTTAGGCATAACCAGCAAGTTGATTGAGGCAGTTGGGAAGTAGTAACTGCTCTGCTCTCAAGCGTCAGCATGAATATAGCCTATCAGCTTTATATGTGAAGTGAATATTTGGCTTGTTGTAGGGGACAGATGTAAATGGTTCTATATAAAGCACTGTGGGAAAAGCTTCAGTGTAAAATAAATACAAAAAAAAAATACAGAGATGGAATTTCCAGAGCACATTGCAAAAAGAAAAAAATACAAGAAAGACTTCCGCTGCTGAGAAAGTCAGGAATGCCAAGTGTGCCTATTCACTTTGAACCCACAGAAAGCACTTGCTTTTTATTTCCCAGTGGCAAGGCAATGTGTTCTTTTTATTTTGCAAGCAATGTGGCGTCTGAGGGTCAGGTTCATTTGTTTTGCCCTTGTATGAAATTAACAATGTGGAAAAAGTACTATTCTTCTCTACTACGCCATTTACTAAATGCTGCAAAGGTGTGTATTCCCGCTCTATGAAAAGACAGTACCACCTACTATGAAACAATAGATACTCATAGTAAATGATAACAGGACAATGGAGGATTTGGTGGCAACAGATGAAACATCTAAAACCAAAAACACACATATTTGGTTTTATTGGGAACAGTTTATTTGGTCTGCAGGACATCTTGCACTTCAACAGTGCTAATAAATCTTTTTTTGTTATACCTGGAAAACCTACCTTTTAAGGCGTGTTTATAAATACTTCATGACACTACAATATTCAAAATTTAAATAAAAAAAATAAAATGTATTTATTTTGCAATGCAGTGCAATATGTATAGATTTCACACTGTTCAAGACTTATGATATTACACAATAAAACTTACATGCATAGATGTAGATAAGGCATAAGGAAAATCTTTAAATATGTGATATAATAATTATTTCATTAAAGAAAGTTTGAAGTTGTAACTAACATTGTATGGGTTAACTAAAACTCCCTTTCACAAGTCTACTTTTTTGAGCCAGGATCACGGCCAGCCATGAAAAAAATCCAGCCTAAAATCAGCAAAGTTGATTGTCAAAAGTTGGAAATGTAATGAAAAGGCAGAATTTTTTGATAAAGAAGACTTGTTAGCATGAATTCAAACATATAAAAACAAGGCTTAACTGAACATCCGTCTCTGATACTGATCGAAGAACTGTGGGTCTATATCTACTGGGCACGACGTGACCTGAATGCAAGTATTGATTTCTGATATCTCTTGTGTTCACTCCTGTGGATAATATTTGTAGTGATGGGTGGAAGGTGGCTAGAGCTCCATTGCCAAAGTCAAGATTTGTGCCACAGAGATATGGGCTATACACTTCTATTGTTAAGTTTATGCCAAACCTTACAAAAACACAATAAATAAATGGTGATGGGAAATGCACTACAATTTCTGCTTTGTCTTTTGACCGCATGAATCTTTCAACACCTAGTTACCTGCATCTTTGCTGCAGGGATTCAGCTGAACCGGCAAGGAGCCTTGGCTGTCAGTGTAATGTTCTGTTGACATTCCCTGCACATCATTTCTTATTAGACTTTACCTGACAGTAAGACAATGACTCGCATTAGCTGATGGCTGGGCAGCTCCTGAACTTTATTTTCCCAAAATGTGTGTATTTTTGGTGAACTCTGCTTCACTTAATTGTTTTATTAAGCCAAAGCATACATGCAATGTATAGCTTTTACGCAGACCTCTTTCTTATTAATAGGAAGTTGAAAAATTGTACATTCCTCTTAAGTAAAGCATTCTCTATCTAAATTAATAAAATAACCTTTTCTCTAAAAGTCATCTGAAGTATATATGCTGTCACCTATAATAAATCTAGGATTACACATTTGAAGGTTGAAACCGTGTGTCAAAAAAAGTTAGTAGATTGAGGGCCAAAACATATCTTTGCAATAATGTGACAATACACGCATTATTATGTTGCCTTGGTATTTTAATGAACAGCTGCAGGATAACGAAACACATGGGTATACACTACTGTGCTTTGTGTTGTATTGAATCTAAGGAAACGTTGCATGTCCTTTTTAAGTCTGTTGTTGTGCGTTGGCAGCCCATACAAGATAGACTGCCTTCACACAACATGCATTAATGCAAAAGAACTGACAACACTAAATTGGGCAATTATTTGCAAATCATGAGTTTCATCAAAAGTCAAGATTGGATAGACTTCCTAAGCTTCCCCATTGGTTGTTACGTTTAATTGGAAGATCTTCTTAAGCAATTTTAAAAGTAGGTTAGAGATTCATAAAGAGGTTTAGTTGCCTATAGCCATATAGCTATTTTTTTGTCATGTGGTTTTTAAGGAAGGAATCCTTTGAATATGCAATTTTACATTCTATGGTTAAACATGCTTATCCATTCATCAGAAGACAGGCAATGACCTGGCAGCTTTGGACAGAATGCGTAAAAGTGTCTGAGACTTTTTTCAGACATCACACTGAATGTAACTAGAAAAAAAAAATGCAAATAGATTGGAAGTGGTACCCATGAACAGTCAGTGCATGAATGAGCATTTCCATCATCAGAAACATTCTTTCTCATGGATATGTTAGAGAATCTCCAAAGGTTCCATGCAACCTAGTGCATACCCAATAAACAAGATATCAAGATAAAGCAGTGCCTCCCTATCATCCCAAAGGTCTTTATGCATATTTGGATGTCTATAGCCACTTTTGTGCAGTACCCTAGGAGAAGATAATCAAGGTATGAATTTTACTGTGCACAATAATGAAAAGAGTTGCTTTGGAAAAAAATAAAAAGTTTTTCCCTGCCAACTAAAGACAATGATCTTGTCAAGATATCAGTGTCATAAAAGCCTGTGGTGTTTTACATAAAGAAATTGCTGTGTAATAATTAGCTAAACACAAGAGGAAAAAACAAGCACCAGATAAGATGTATCTAGAGCCCCGTGAAAAAATTAATTTTCAGAATAAATGTGTAGGCTGGCTCAATCAACTCAAGAACAACAATTATACTGATTACATTTTTTTCTTATTAAACCGCACAGGACAAATTTCCTATAATTACCATTCCCATGGACCATGCACCTTTATAATAAGCATCAACAGAAACAGTAAGACATTAACATATGTGGCTTTTTTCTTGAACAGGAGCTTTATTTGGTCCATAACAAGAAGTCACAATATATCCCTTAAGATGAAGGGTTGTCAATGTGTTTATCACTAGCATACTAATGTACAACTTTTAAAGCACCTTGCAGATATGCAAAATCTTTATCAACAACAGCAAACCAGTTGCATTTAGTGCAGACATTTCTGGATGTAAACTTTTTTTTTTTTTAGTGGGAACCAAAATTTTGATTACCATTTATTGATCTCTATCTGAAATTGCTAGCTGTGTAGTCGCTTTTGGCTTCATGAAAAGTCAAGCCAGAACGCTTGTTATTTGTGACTTACGTCACTTGACTGTGACTTACTGTTACGGCTGTTCTTAACTTCTCAATAATTAGATAAGCAAAGCAGTCAGGAAACTTCCATTTTCAAATGGCAGCTTCTACATCCCTTAATACAGGCTTCCTTTAATTGTCACTTTATTGCTGATAAAGAGCAACTTTTACTCTTGAGAATATTGCACCTACAACAGGGTCTCAGCTTAAAACGTGGGTTAGGTTGAGCTGTCATAATCCAAATAAACTGCCTGGTCAAAAAAGTCACACACTCCAATATATGATTAGGGCAAGCTTAGCTTTGATTATGGAAAACTTTGGCCTAGGGATTTTTTTTTTATATTCCTATGCATTTATTTCTGTCCATAAATGCATTCCTGTTTTGTAGTGATGATTGGGGAAGTCTGTCTGCTGTCCCGTCTTCTCCAGCACTCCAGCAAAGTCTGGTCTGTAGTGACCTATTCTTGTTTGAAAGTGATGTCTAATGTTCCCTGAACCATTATTTTCCAATATAAACACAATGAATCCTGGCAATGCCATCTTGGATTATGTCTATGCCATCAAGGAAAAAAAGAGTCTGACGATGGAAAAAAAACTGGTCATTCGGTATATTTAGGTAGTCTGCTGACCTCATGTTTTGGACACATAGACTTACCAAACCCAAACATACCTAACTGAAGCAAACCCAGGCTATCTGCTTGGGGAAATTCATTTTATTTATTTTTTTGTATAAGGTTTACCAGTGCTGACCTGCTACTGATAAATGCTAGTCGCTGTAAAGTTTTCCATTTCAGCATATGAAGTCACTAAACTGGTAAAAGGATGAAGCATCAAAGCCTGAACTCTATGGTTTGTATACTTTCAGGTCTGTGACTAAAGATATTGAAGATACTGGATAGAACGTCAACCAGGTAACTATTATTTTAGCAATCCACATGGACAGCTCAGCACAGGTTACTTAGGTTGAACTTAGTAAAGTTAGAGATTTCGCCACCCAGCTTTGTACAGTTTCAGGTATGAAATGTAAACCCACCTGCAGGGAAAGAGGACAATTTGCTGTAAGATAAAACATAAATGATACAAATGACATATTTAAATTCCCAATTGGGTTACACAGCAGGGTAAGGCAGCAAAGGCAAACTCAGCTGTATTGGCCAGCAGCTGCATTGTGAGCCTTGAATGTATTGCTCCCTTCACTCAGGCATTTACAATTAATGGGGACTTCCCATAGTCAGGGTAAGGCGTAGACGAAGGAGGGAGGGCTAGGGGGGTTAATAGAAAAAGGGAGCACTGCCAAAACTAGCTATTTTTAGCAGCACAGGCCTCATTTTTATGAAGTGATTTTAGTCCATTGCAGAAAAACTTTGTTCCCATCTTTACTGTAGCATCTAGTCCGTTTCTTCATTATGTAAAAAAAAAAAAAAAAAAGAATACATTTTGGGTCTATTCATTTGGCTTACTTTGAACCTTTTTCTAATAATTAAAGTTCATGTTCTTTCTTAATTGGCTCTGGAAGTGAAGTCATCCTCCAGCTATGGCTACATGAGGCATTCCTGAATTACTAATGATGCTTGAGAACCAAAGGACTTTCTCATTAAAATGACGCAAACAACAAAAATAAGCTAAAAACAAAAGCAGCCAATAAAAGTAACAAGATGTGTTTCTCGCCACTAATTGGATGTTACATTCTGCAAATCAAGCTGCATCCAACACACTTATAAATTTAGCGCCCGACTATAGCTTCAAAGGTGTTTCAGTCTGTTCAAGAATAGAAGATTCCTCACTGACAGTTTGAGTCCTTTCTACAAGTCAATAGAGAAGATATGATAACTCATTACATGAGCCCTTATCTCACTGTAAAAAGACAAGTATAAGTTCCCGTCTGTCATCACCATTACTGAATAGGTCAAGGTCAAAGAAGTACTTTGACCATTGAAATTATTCTTCTCATTGTACTTGGAAAACTAATATAGCAAATAAATAACTAAATTAAAATAATAACTCATCTATTTGCCCAAGTAAACAATACAGGGGAACAGCTGAACGGATACTAGATTTTCACCCAAGACAATCACAAACATAAGTCTTAGTTTGTAAATAGTTTTTATCTTCATGCATATGTGCAAATACTTTTTTTGGTATATTTCCAGTGTATGTGATCTAAGGGACCAAGAGCTGACACCTCTGACTTGCACCACCTTGCTACTCATGAGAGCAGTTCTGCAAAGAAAGATGCAAGCATTTCAATTTAACAATGTGACAACAGAAAAGCAATGCAATATAAAAGATTCAACTTCTATCTGCTGAGCTGTTCTAGGAGAAGTGTGAGGATAAGCGGGAGTGATCTGCTGCAGGGGCACAGCAAAATAAAAATGCAGCAAATCATTGGAGATGCAAAATGGTCGATCACCATCAACCTCCTTCACGACTTTGGAGGATACCTGTACACACTCACCCAAGATGATCCCAAACAATTGTTTTAAGGTGAAAAAAATCTGTGTGTATGAGGCAAATTAAAATTCAAACATTTTTTGTTTCTGTTTTCCAGAAGAGCCACTTAAGATGTGGGTTTTATTTTTCATTTTTACCTTCAGTTTGTTAATAAAACGTATTTACCCATATGAATTAACCTCCAATATATAATTCAAGATTTAAATATATATATTTTAATACTGTTTGAACAATATTTGGGGGCTCTTCAATTTTAATTGGGGAGAGAGAGTTGCTTTCAAAAGTTTTGCTCCCGTCCTCCAATCCTAATTACGTATAACCTGGCATGTGGCAATCCGACAAAACACATATTTAAGGTACACTAAATGAACTGAAAAATTCTTCTTTAAACAATGGATAGTGTCTGCAGAGGAAGACATTAAGAAACTTTGAAGTATTCCATTAGTAATAAAAGAAGCAGCCACAAAAGAATCGTCCCACTTCACTACCTGCAGCTGTGCACATTGACAATACAAAGTTTTTGTTAGTTTTTCTAAGGTGTCACAATGCATAGTGTTTGTACTAATTTTCTTTCTTTTGGGTATGTTAAAGATGATCTGTAATAAGTTATATGTTTAAAGAATAAAGTCAGTGAAGGCATTAGAAAAAGCTGGTCCCTCAATAAACACAGTGTTTCATCTCTACAGACCCCCTGTAAAGAAACAGGAAAACAGCCAGGAAAGGCCACCCCAACAGGAGCTGTAATCAGGCCCGGGCAGGAAGTGAGGTGAAGTCTGCTAAGGAAATGGCATCCAGAAGCCACTTCAAATGCATCCTTCTTTAGGAATGCCACAGCAAGCAGGCACTGGCCTTGTAATCTCTTGCCTAAGGCTAGAATTGACAAGTCATGTAAAACATCAAAGTCTAATTCCCCTGCGACTTCTACGGCTTTTTTTCCACACATAGTAGATAAAAATAATACACAATTAAAGTCTGTTAAAAAGCAGAGGACCCGTGTTACAGATCTTTTTAGCTTACTCATCGATTTCTGCCGGCAAAACTTCATTAGTGCAGACAGCCGCTTGGCTAGCTGGTAAAATAAAGCCTGTCTTTTTTCTTTTGCAATTTCAAAACTAATTTTAAAATGATCAATTAAACCCCCTCCCCCCTTTCCTCAGTGCCAGTGCTATGCCAAGTATAGTTTTCTGCAATTAAGCACTGAAAAGAAGCAAAGCAATTACAGTTAGCAAACAGAAACAAAACAATGATTACGGTCTACTGATGTGAATGTACTTTAACAGGAAAAGCCAAAAACGTATTTGATATTTAAGCAATGCTTGTCATATAGGGAATTCATTTTTATAGGATCAATAACAGTTTAAATTTGGTGTATGGGCAACAATCTGATAAAACAAGTTTTTTTAGAGGAATAGAAATTTTTGGAATTGATTGAAGAAATGTTCCACATGTGTCACCTTTTCCCCTTTAAAGCACAATATATATGCAGAATTATAACAAGGCTGTATTGAAAGTAATGCAAATATTTTTTAACATTGGACAAATATAACATGTTGGAAGAATAACACCTCCTCCCCATATGTGTTTAGAACCCTAACTTCATTGAAGGTGAGTAATGCATTCCAAGCAGAATCAACATGTCGGGGTGCAGGTTGTGACATCCATAACAGAATACAGAAAGTTTATGGAGAGGACATCATTGACCAGAGCAATGTGCACAGATATATGAAGATGTTTAAAGAAGGGGTCACAGATGAGGTAAAAGTGGCTGGGAAGACGAGGATATGACAGCATACACCTCGATTTTTTCAATCAGAATTTAGGAGTTGGGTTCATTGATGGCACAAATGCATCAGTTGTGACACAGACCATGTTGTGTAGAACCTTTGTATAGAGAATTACTCTACCAACACATGAAATCTAAACAACATATGTCATTGGCCACTTTTGCATTACTTTCAGTACAGGTTCCCTATAAAACAACAAAGGCCTGGAAAATAATTGAACATAGAAGCACATGGAGAAAATCTGTGGCTTTTTGCACCTTCTTGCAACTGCTACCTGAAAGTTTGTATTAGATCAACAGCACAGCAGTACAATTCAGTCTGGGTTTATTTAAAAAAAGATCCATGAAAATATTTTCAGGGATTTATTCTGCTCTGTATTCCATGGGACACCAACTCTTTTTCCACGTACATATAGAATATAATTTTAAGAGAAGGTCATGCCAGCATAAGTGGATGTTATTTTTTAATGAAATGTAAGCTCTATAACAGCTTTGTTTGTTTTGATAATCCAAACTACTGCATATTGTTCCCCTTCAAAAATAGAATAAAAAAAATAGAATGCAACATGATTAAACTTTTGGCCTTTAAATTTCACATGTGTTTTCTGACAATGAAACAATAGTAACATTTT
>NC_092858.1:45309621-45339949 GCF_032062135.1 Pyxicephalus adspersus | reverse complement strand
AACAATATAAATACAACAATTTAAACAGGAATGAAAAAAAAGATACAATTTCATGGAGAATTGGAACTTCAAAGGATGAGCCTTCTTTGATGTTTATGAGCCAGTTAATGGTGGGAGCCGAGGAGACTGTGTTTTCCCCATATGTGATGACAGGTTCCTATGAGTTTTCTGTTCTCCAAAATAAATATGCTCTAATGTTTTGTAAACATAGAGTGCAAATTTCATTTAGGAAAAAGCAAAAACTAGTATATAGCAAACATTTACAAAGACAATGTATGTAATACCAAACCCTTTTTTAAATATGGGAGAAATAGGAGTATGCAAGAAATGGTGGGGGTGTAATTTATAGGCCAGTGCATAAAGAAAAAGAGTTAATTAAAGGGGGAAGCACTTACATTTGTAATTTAGTTTTTTTTTAGTATTTAGTTTGCCTCCAGCTCTGGACATCTGTTTAAGAGAAACACTGGAAATATATGGGGGTGCAGGGGATACTATATATATATATACACTCTAATAAGCGTTAAACCATATCTTCTTTTTCAAGTTTGATGGTCGGTTCAGGCTCTCCTCCCAGTCTCCCTACCATTACCCCCACCAGTAAGCCAAAAGGTGTTATCAGCTCACATCCCTAACCTCTCTCAAAAGGTTAAAGGCAAACTTTGCATTAATTACTTTCCACGTTTAGACATCTGATGACTGACAAAAACACCTGAGGGCAGTTACACTGGTGGCCTTCACTTATGTGGCTAAACAAATTAACAGATCCCATTATTTGGAGTCATTGTTAGCAGTTGTCTAAATATACTACGACTATATATATTATCAAGCATGAGTATTTGTGGCTGGCATATGTTTATGCCATACTGCCTTTACATTTTATAACAGCCTAGAGTCAAATTAGTGTTTAGAATGTTCATTGAAGCAAATTAGGTGACAGTACACTAAATGAAAAGCACAAGACAGCCATATTATACATACATAAAAAATTAATGAGATAAAGTATTTATGCATGACTGGGTCAAACACGAAAGTCCACTAGTTTTTTTTACATTATGCTATACAAAATGTAAATGTTCGGACCTACTATAACGGGCCACAAATATGGTAAGTGTTTAATCTTTGTCTAAATTTGTCTATCAGCAGATAACCTCAGCATTCTAGTAAAATATAGGGCAAAGTAACAAGTTTACCCCCTAACTTAATTTTTCTTTACACACCAATTACCATAACTTCCAGGAGAATATGACTCCCTCAACATGGCAATGATGATAATGCTGATTGGCCCAGCGCATTCACATGGGAAACTAAAGAAACTTTGTGCAAGCTCCAATAGGATTACCTTTCCTTGCTTCCAGCAGCCTAAAAAAATAGTAAAGAAGGAAAGGAGTAATTGCTGCTGGAGAGGGCAGAATTACAATCACCTGCTTAGGCAAGGCAAGTTTAGGTAAAAGATAAAGCCCTTTTAGAAACAGGTAGATTACAATTTGTCATATAACAAGCAATTGGGTTAGAAGAAGGCTACAGCATTTTTTGTAAATTAGTCATCTTTCTGAAAGGGTCCCAAGCCTTCTAAAAAAAATGTAAAGTGTCACTAGATAAAAAAACCAAATAAAACAGGTATTTGTTGTATGCTTAAATGAAATATTCCTTCCTCCTTATACCCTTTGCAGAGACCCATATATCCCCAATTCATGTGGCTACAATTCATGCTCTCTTCAGAAAGTCATCATTTGCAGCCACCCATTGTGCTGTGGAGAGTTGAGACTACAAGCGTAATTACCCACATCGATGATACACAATGCAAAGAATGATAGGACCTGTAGTTTTCCTCTCTGCCTTTTTAGTGTTCAGACAGAAAAAGTGAAACCACCAGCATTCACTCAGACAGACTCCATATAAACACTTTTTCAAATAAATTTTTTTTTTAAAACAATTGATTTTTATTTTTTTTTATGCACTGCGTAATATTTCGATGCTATATACATCCGGTTTATCATTATTAATAATAATATAAATAATATGTTGGTGCTATATAATTCCTGTTTAATAATAATAATAAAAATAATATATGATTGTGTTCTGGTTGCTCTATATGGTTTCCTAATGCAAAGACTGACTTTAGATAGATGTTTTCATATTGGCACCTATATATATATATATATATATATATATATATATATATGCAGAGAAAGTGGGTATATAAATAATTTATGAGCGTTTTAGGTAAAGCAAATACTGTACTTTGCTTTTCTCTACTGCAAGGAAAAGTAATAACTAGTTATATTTAGCCATTTTAACAACTCCTCCAGTTAAAACAATATCTTACTTTTCCATTAGACTAAAGAACTTAAAAAATGTAAACCATTACACTAATGTTTGAATTGTTAAAATGCCAAAAAACAGGACACTACCCTGCATTTAATGATAGAAAACACCAAAAACAATACACATGAACTCGAAAGAACAAACAAGAAGAACATACTAACAAACATTGGAGCTCTAACATCTGCTGCTGCCTTGGCTGGATTCTAAATGAGCTCATCCTCCAGGTTTCTTCCAGCAAGCACTTTCCAGTCATTCCTGAACTGACCACATATATCAACACACATTCCCCAAACACAGGCTGCACCATCCCCTTCAACAAACATTTAGACTTATTTTACCTCCATAAAATTGTGCCTCCACGCCCTCTGCTCCCATTTAATTAAAAACAAAATCTGACCTAAGCAGCAGAATGTACAGCTCACAGGCAGACTAAAATAAAATAATTAAAAAAAATGCCACACCAAGCGAAATGTTTTATCTTCCATCATTTATACATGCTCTTCTTCTATATGAAAATAGATTAGTGGTTTGGGGGGTAGAAATAGATCACCCAAGCTGGTGAGTTGAGAAGAGGAACAAATCAGGTGACCTATGCAACCCATCTAAAGGAAAAAAATATTTTTATTAAATAAACTATAAAGTATTATTATTACACAGTATTTATATAGCGCCAACATATTATGCAGCGCTGTACAAAGTCCATAGTCATGTCACTAGCTGTCCCTCAATGAGGCTTAAAATCAAATGTCCCTACCTCAGTCATATGGTAAAGGTTTATGTATGTTAATCATAATTACCACCTAAGATCAGTTTTGGGGGTTAAGCCAATTAATCACTACATGTTTTTTTGGAATGTGGGAGGAAACCCACGCAAACACGAGAAGAACCTGCAAACTCCATGTTGATAGTGTCCTAGCCAATATTCGAATCTAGGACCTAGCGCTGCAAAGGCCAGAGTGCTAACCACTGAGCCACCGTGCTGCCCGGTACAAGAGTGAAAATATCTTTTGAAAGCCAATGTGGAAGAACATAAAGGTCCGTTATAGACAAGAGGTGGGGGGCTTGACGTACAGGCTTACTGCCCCTACATGTTGCCCCCCAAAAGATTTGGCTGACAACCTCCCCAGATTTGGCAGCCATTGACATCTATGTATTTTACCACTAGAAAATTATTTTTGTGGCAAAAATCAGCTGATCACTTTAAGAAAGGCTTTAAGCCTATGTGTGCTGTAGGTGACTGCAATCGTTGCCATAATACATTAAAAAGAAACATTCACATTTTATAGCATAGAACATAGAAGAGTATATCAATACACCTGTAAAAATAACTTGTCTGGTAAATGGACATTATACTTTCTTCATATTCTGTGAAACTTCAGTTAATTATGTAAATTGCACAAGATTGCTATTCCACTTGCTTTACTCCACTCCCATAAATGAATCCAAGTACATGCAGGCTGCCAGGAAGGGACATTATAGATCCAAATACCACATAAGCAGACCTGTCAAGTCCCTTTAGTAATCATAGATTTATCTTCCGTCTCCTAACAAGTAAGGGCTACCATCTCAAAGCAAATTACGAAAACTGGACACTGGGTCACACTGAGCCTGTAAACTTTTCTGTAGACTGCTTCTGAATGTCCTGCTTCATGATACAGTCAAATGCCACAGAGGAATTTTACCTCCCCTAGACACAGATTTATTACTTGCTGTCTTTATATTTTACTGAGCCAGATTTCATTCTGCTCACGTGATTTACAACGGTCTCTGCAACATGGATGGATGAGCTAGGTGGCAAAACAGAACAAAAGGTCACAGTGAGGGCAGAGAAATGCGACCATTTATATTTGGGGCCTCAACCTCATCAAAGTTCCCTTCGGATGAATACCAATGAAAATTCCATCACCTTTCCATGCAAGAGAAAATCTCCCTAATAAAGTCTTTTTTCTATCAAAAAGCAAAATATATTCCTAAGCCTCCAAATTTTTTCAAAACCTGGAAGCGTCTTCTCAGTAAAATTTGGAGTACTCATCAGGTCAAAAAAAATTGCAGAATAGGTTATAAAGTATAGTGGAAAGATTCAGAGGACCACTAGTCTACCACCACATTATATGACACTTATGGGAAGTGGATCATATTATTAGACAATCCTGAGAAATGCAAAGAACTTTTACAAAACACTAGTGGTGGAGTCTACAAGTCTATATTCTAAGGTGAAATGTCAAGATTGGGCTAAAAACAGACCAATAGCTAATGAGCACCCCTTCTTGTACCTACAGAACATTTGCAATCCCTATTTAATGTACAGCGCTGCGTAATATGTTGGCGCTATATAAATCCTGTTTATTAATAATAATAATAATAATAATAATAATACAGAACACAAAGTTAAGTACTATATTCCCAAAGTGACAGCCTTGTTTGATCACATTTGATCTCCTGCTCCTCCCCATTCAACAGTACTACAGTCTGATCTTGACCTCATGGCCAACCTAAAAGGCATGGATGTCCATTGGCCTAAATGCACACCATCATCTCACGAAACATGACAGAGAAATACCGAGAGAAAAAAAGAAACATTACAGTTCCATTGTCTAAAACATCTGAACATACCCACAGACATCTTGTTCGTCAACTGCTGTGGTTGAGATGATTTAAATTGTATGTTAGAACAAAATGATAATTATTTTGTGGACCAAGTGGCCCTCCCCAGTTTACCTACCTCCTATCCAACTGTCAACAGATACTTATCATTCTGTAGACCCGAGATAACAACTATAATTAACTCCTTGAGATTACACAAGACATTTTGCACCTATTAAACAGATACAACAAAATATTTTCTGCGGCATATTTAGCAAACCAAAAGGTAGCAGATAACTGAATTGCATTGTTAGACTTTACAAACACTTTAAAGTTCAGGGTCACCTCTAGGTGTAAGCTTTTTTTTGTGTAATAGGAGGTTGACTTCTGGAATCTCTGTACCCTCCTCTAATATGATCGAATGTTCACGCAAACAAATGTTTAGAAAAAGTATAGATCATCACTCCACTGACACACCCTGCCTTTTTTTAATTTACATCTCGTTTTAGTAATCTCCCACAGGTTGCCCCTACTGCTGAGCTCTCATGTTAAAAATTTCACTTTAGCATTCCTAAATCCACATGCCACAGATCACCACGGAAATACCATCAATCTTCTAATGCCATGAGAATTTCTTTTTTTTTTTCAACAAGACCTTTAAATTTGTGGTTACACTTTAGTATAGTTATGTGACCCATATGAACACACTAAGGGCTCAAACAGAGAATACTATTTGACCATTGCCACCATTAGCCCGAATAACATCAGATTCAGCAAGCATTTACAAAGTCCTTGAAACAACCTTTATTTCCAAAATGGAAATGCTGGCTGTTCAATTAAACAAGACTTTAATAGTAGAGGCTTGTTCAAAACTACAGCCAGCATTCCCATTATGGTCTACAATCAGCACTGGACTGCAACTATCAAGTGCTTTCAGGGCACTCAAATTGATATTTGCTCAGACTAAAATTAACAGGCTCAGATTTAATAATGTCCATGCGTACAGGGTGTAAAATAATAAACTTTAAAGAAACCCTTTCACTAAAACAAAAGGTCCACTTATGTGACTGCTGGGTACACCAAACAATGCATGATCACTTACAGCGAGGGAAAGAAGTATTTCATCCCCTGCTGATTTTGTACGTTTGCCATCTGACGAAGAAATGACCACTCTATAATTGTAAGGGTATGTATATTGTAGCTGTAAGAGACAGAATACCAACAAAAGAACCCTCAAAAACCCAGTGCTCAAAAGTCACAGCTTGATGTGCATTGTAATGAGTGAAATGAGTATGTGATCCCCTAACAATCAGTCTGGAGACTGGCTAGGCCACTCCAGGACCTTCATGTGCTTCTTGAGCCACTCCTTTGTTGCCTTGGCCGCATGTTTTGGGTCATGGTCATGCTGGAATACCCATCCACGACCCATTTTCAATGCCCTCGTTAAGGGAAGGAGGTGCTTGCGGGCTCTGCAAGATTTCAGGCCTTCACAGGGCAGTGTGTTACCAATTGTTTTCTTGGTGACTATGGTCGCAGCTGCCCTGAGATCATTGACAAGTTCCCCCCCTGCAGTTCTGGACTGTTTCGTCATTGTTCCCATGATCATTGCAACTCCACGAGGGGAGATCTTGCATGGAGCCCCAGACCGAGGGAGATTGACATTTATTTTGTGTTTCTTCCATTTGGGAATTATCACGCCAACTGTTGTCACCTTCTCACCAAGCTGCTTGGCGATAGTCTTGTAGTCCAGTACAGCCTTGTGTAGGTCTACAATCTTGTCCCTGACATTCTTAGACAGCTCTTTGGTCTTGGCCATGGTGGCTAGTTTGGAATTTGATTGGTTGCTTCTGTGGACAGGAGTCTTTTATACAGGTACTGTAACAAGCTTGGATTAGGAGCACTCCCTTACAGAGGGTGCTCCTAATCTCAATTTACCTGCATACAGTGAAAACACCTGGGAGCCGGAAATGGCTGCTGGTTGATAGGGGATCAAACATTCAAAATCAGCAGGGGATCAAATACTTCCTTCCCTCACTGTACCTAACACAACTTTATCAAGCCATTACAATTTTACACTCAATCTTTTTTATTATTACTGTGTGTTTGCCATCCCAGGTGCAACAGTTATGTGTGACTAAGAATTCCATCCTTGTATAGCCAACAACTCAGGGATTTAGAAAATCCTGGGGTTTTAAGACTTTATGGATATCCAATGGAGAGGTTTTAGCATCACAAGCTCAGAAAAATCACCTACAGGTTATCGATAAACTGCCGCCTCAACTATTTTTGAATAGAATACATTTTAAAGCATGTTTATCCTCATCCCCTTTTAGTTTGGCTTTTCATTTGGACAGGGATTGTTCCCCCCCAAAAAAAATAGAGGGTCTAACTCTGCAATAATTAACGGTGGAAACAAACGATTAACGACCGATTGTGCGATAATCGTTAATAAAAAATCGTGAACAATTGGATAACGACGACGATGAACTGGGAATGTCACTAGAAACAAACGACCATCCCAGGGGATCTGATTGGGCGACGATCGTTTGCTATCTATTGTGTGTATTATGGTTCGGTGACCATGGATATTTCTTGGGACACCTCACTTCCTGCATTGTTCAAAGGATCGTATCTAGTGTGTATACATTATTGGTGAAATATATTTGAACGATCGTATCGTTACAGCATGTACAGAATAGTGCACTATACAACTGTTCTGAAATAATTGTGAATAATCGTTGATCGGTTATCATTAAACGATAATTATTGCATGTGTGTACGTAGCCTTACACCACCTGTCCAGGTGAAAGAAAGTTCTGAGGATATGAAGAAAAGGACCTCTCATCAACAGGGATAATCATTAACAATCAATAAAAAAACTAAGAGAGACTCCGACTCATTGCAGAACCTGAAATGCAGAGAATTTTAACTGGTGCAGAGCTCAGAGGCTCTAAGGTATTGTTTGTTTTTTCTTCTTACACTGACTAGTCTCATATAATCAGGCAGACATCTCCAGCACCACATAATGCCTTTCCATTGTAAGAATATTTGTTCACAAAAGATGTCCCGCAGAGAGTATATATAGTTGTTACAGGAAGATTGAAAGATAGAATTAAGTCAAACATTGCTATTGTTTCATAGGTAAGCAAACAGTATCTGAACACTGTAAGGAAGGGGTTTATTCTGCTATTGTTTAGATTGAAAAGCCATATGTTAACTTAATCCGGAAAATTAAAAACAAGCTATATTTACCTAGGGGTGCCTATGTGAAAGCGGATCTGAAGGAGGCTCACAACACAAAGCTGAAATGACATGACCTGCAAGACAATAAGGGCTTAAAGTGCACCTGTTGTTTGGTGCTAAACAATGGCACAAGAGAGGGAAGGGTTTTATTCCATGGTAAAATGAATTTTTACCCAACACCTTGTAGACAACATTATAATGAGAGGGTAGGGAATTAAGATAAGGGGACTTTTTTATTGAAGCTGAAGGGGGCTTTAAAGCAGTGATGCATTGCAATGAGTTTTAATGTGGCATACACTTGTCTCATCCAGAAATGGGCCTATTGGAAACAATGGCTATCAGTTAGTCATTGCAATGGGCTTGGGTTGAGTAACAAAGCTCAAGGCAGGTTGTTTGAATGGGCCCAAAGCACATAAATGTAAAATGTTAAAGATATGCTATGGTGTAATCTAAAGTTACAAAATTAAAAAAAAAAAAAAGTATTGAGCATTGTGTCAGTTGGATAAAATCTAGTGCTGGCACTCAGGTGACAGGTTTAGGAACAATTGGTGTACAGACAGGCTGCTCAGTTACTGCCTAGGCGCCTGTTCAGTTCTATGGAGAGGGAAGGATTAATGGGGGTGCACTAGTACAGGAACTACAATAGTAAAACAATGGCGGTCATTAGGTGACATGGCAAAAGTATCGCTAAAAGATGATATGAAAACCTGATCCAAGATGATCAGGAACGGTCATCTCCAGCAATGTAAATGTAGTGCCTGTACAGACCTGATCTAATATTAAAATTATTATTATACTAGACCAGTGTTTCACTACCATTTTTATATGGGGATCCCCTAAAATAACTTTCAGGTCTTCAAAAAAACCCTGCTATAATGACTATATCCACAGCTCACAGTATATTAGTGTGGTGGTCAGTGGGAAAAATCCCTCCTGCATCGGAGGTCAGTGAGAAGAATGCCACCCTGACAGATAGCCAAAAGATTATTGGTGTCCATTAAACGGACCTGAGAGTCACAATTTGCTCAAGGAAATCCTAGCAACCTCTGGAGGAACCCGTGTGTTTCATGGAACCTGGTTGGGAAATATTGTAATAGACTTTGATGGTCATAAAACATTCCACAGCCAAAATTTATATTAGTAGGGGAACATTTCGCAGCAGTGTAATTGTATTTCTTTTGTAACATTAAAACAAAAACTGATTTGCACATAGCCTACAAAGCCAGAGCATATGTTCATTGAGGTTTGGCAATAGAAAAATGTATTTAACAGGGGCGAGACTATAAATACTGGTTCTGTCCCTGGAAATGTGGAATAGCTGGAAACAGTTCATTTTTGTTTTCAGAAGTATATGAAGTGTGTTTTCCTCTCCCCAAAATCTGGGCTCCCTAAGCATGTAGGTGGAGTAAGGAAGGTTTCAGTTCTCTGTACCGAAATAAAAATAGCTAGCCAGTTTACAGCCGAGAAAAAAATAACTCTGTGTATTCCTTGTTTCTCTAATTAAAGACGACTGCTACCAATATTCAGGATGTGTACTGTACAACAACAAAGATGAAAGGCATGTGTTTACCAGCACATCTCTGCTATGCCCTAACATGTAGGCCAGGCAAATTGTGTATACTAAACAGAAAGACATCAGGGATAAAGGGTAGAGGATTTCTCACCATTCCATTAGAAATTAATATTATACTATGGGTAAGATGCCCTATATGGAGTAATTCACAGCATTGTCACACTAGGGAGGACTAGAGAAGGCGCTATTGATTCTGAGGGCCAGTGGTGGGACAAGGTCCTTTGGCACCAAAGATTGCATCTTGTGCACCCCCTCCTACAAAAATTCCCAAGATGGCCACTTCTTGCACCCAGCCCTGCCCAGAACAATGGGAATCTACATTCTGCTGAACATTTACGAGTTGCTTTGCCCGAAACATATTAAATGTAGATTTACACAACCTATTTTACAAGCCTTTCCCTTATATTCCAAATGTCCCAGTCTCTAGTAAAGTTACCCCCGCTATGCTTTGCATTGTACTCTTCAGCTTTTAGCAACCTTCTAGTCTCCAACTAAAGGGTAAGGAAGTGTCCTAGAAATTTGTTTAGGCTGGATGAGAAGAAGCTGTAGGTGAGTGGTCAAAAAGTGGGCGAGACAACACATAACAAATTAAGTGTTCCCAGTTATTATTGTCATAGAAATCCAGTAACCGTTATAATTCTATTTTAAATTTACCAATGCCCACCCTTAGGCTACGTATACACTTGCAATAGTTCTCGTCTTAAAATGGGCTCAGGGCCAATATCTGACGAGAATCTGGCGTGTGTACACCGCCCGTCGTCCGAACGACCATCCTGGTGGATCCATAGACATTGGACGACAATCGACCTTAATGATAAGATCAAGTGATAAGATAAAGTGAAGTGGGAGAGCGCGCAGCAGGGTGACGCTCCGTTGTTCTCCCCCTCCCCTCCTCTCCATAGAACAGAACAGAGCTGTATGTACAACACTTGTTCATGCATCGTGCATTAGTTTGTCCTTTCCAACGACAATTATTGCACATGTGTATGCAGCTTTAGTGTATCTCCAATTTTTCTATTGTCTTTGTATTATGCCCCAACTGTCCAGTGCCTTTTTATTGTGACCAATCTTTACAGTAACCACCTAAACTTACTGAATCAGTTCAGTAGCTAGATGGTTTCTGAAAAGTGGTGAGTGGAGTACCCAGCTAGGAGAAGCTGAGGAAAAACACTGTATCAGAAATACTTTTACAGATTGAACGAGAGTTTAAAGGTTCTTGTGTGGGTCCATCTTCAAGAAGTATCAAAAAGTTCACAAAAATAGACCAAAACTCAAAATGATATGGACAGCATACAAATTCAGACGTGGCAACAGCACAATGCAACAATATATATGGCGAAATGTTAAAGGATCAGCTAACAAGTATATTATAGGAACCATTAAAAGAACTATTGAAGTTCACAACAATAAACGTAACATTTTGCAGACAGTTGTTCTATGTTCTCGACTCGTCCAGACCGCAAGGGTATTATATATGACAGTTGATAGTATTGTCCCATGGAATTCCTGGGAAAGGAAGTCAGCTGCGTTTAGGAAAATATCTCCCCCATAATAGCACATCAACCTCAAATACCTTCACTTCTGATAAGCTCCCGAAACAATGACAGTCTGGAGAATATCTTGGAATAGCCCAGGCGTACAGAATAGCAAATGCTGCGGAAACGTAGAGCATTACATTACGCGATTTCAGAAAACCCAAATAAAAGGCGCCGTACTCACACAATCATACATGGAAGAGGAATGGTCAGTAAACAAACCCAACAGTTAACAGAACAGCTGTTCTCCCACGTCTTCCAGTCACAGGTTGCGCAACTGGAGCAAAAAAAAAAAAGAAGAAGCAAAAAATACCCAACAATACCGCACTGTTACATCTACATCTGACAACATCTGCTTCTCGGGCAACTTCCATACTTGTGAAACCCAACGCGTTTGTTGTGCAACTTCGCACATCTGTCACAATGATAGAGCGCCAAAACAGAGCGACCCCAAAGATGCAAAACACAGAGCTGATAAATAAAGTATTTTATCACAGTGGGATAACAATCTGCATAAGATGCACACAACAATGTATGTATCCATGACCTTCATTCTGCAGCATGGTTCTCCTAACATTTTTCCAAGAAGATTATTTTGGAGAGATTAGGTCTGGCTGAGCCAAAATGTTGAGTTATTATTATGCGGGTTGCGGACACCAGATGGCCAGAGATTCCTGAGCTCAGCTGTGTTGTTAGCTGGGTTCTGGATCAAAGCTTTAGCAGATTCCAAGGCCCAGCTATAATCATGTTGGCTTGTGTGTGAGGAGGATCAGTTTATTATGGCATTTTGTATTATCATTGCAAAGCATGCCTCCAGCAGATTATATAATCATCAGCATGATTACTGATCCCATACCTCCAAATACACAATGGATCGAGCTCCCCTCCTCCTGTACATCATGTCCATCTTCCACCTAACCACTCCCCCTGTACACAATACCCCCAACATATCCACTGCCCATGTCTGGCATTGTGTCTGTGCCCCCTGACTGCAGTGCCCGCTATCAATGCACCCATATAGGGCGTGCACTCACCGTGAGCACCCCGACAACCTACCTCTGTGTCTGACTCGTACTCCCGGATTCGCTGCCTGCTGCAGTTTGAGTCCCTGCACAAGGTACCGTGCAAGCCTGGAGCAGCCGCGGCCTGTGACGTCACAGGTTTAAAGCGCCAGCCCCGGCCCCTCCTGAGCAGCCAATCAGAGGCGGCGCGCAGCAGCGCTCCCCAGATGTTTCCCATTTGCAGCTCCCGAGCATCCTGGAGGTGTGGGACAGGGGGGAGGGGCTGACACATCCAGTCCCATGTGTGTCACCGGGCAGGTAAGTGATGGGAGAGGGGTGATGGACACAACTTCCTATTCTGGGGCTGATTTATTATTCATCATTCAGCAAAGATCTGATAAATGCAAATGGAAAAGCACCACATATAATAATGATAGAAAAGAAATAAAACATTTCCATTTTCTTAGTATTTGTTAGGTGACATATCACTGTCTTTCTAGATTCTCTGGGTTCTCTGAGAAGGTGCTGGGGACAAAAGGTTATACAATGGAGTTACATAGTATGTATGTTATCTTAAAGTGTGCCTAAACTCAGAATTTTTCACTTTTCATAAAAGAGTAGACAGCCCTCTTATGTAAGGTAAAAATTATGTTTGTTTATTTTTTGTTTAAATTAAAAAAAAAGGGTGCAGCACTCCCTAATGGATGGGAGCGCAGAGCCTCTGTCATGCATATACCTACATCATGCATCCCGGGAGGCTCTTGGGTTCATCTCAGGCACCACTAAGGAAAAAATTGCCAATTGCACGCATGCCCAGTGAGATTGGCAAGTGTTTTTCCATCTACGTCAGCCGATCCTGCACCTGGGTCAGGTGACATAGGAACAAGAACCCAGAGATGAAGATTGTGCGCTGGCTCGAAAACGGATGCCAGGCCGACGCGGGACCCGATGGAAGAGACCTCCGGACCGATCGACAGCCGTGCGGGATTGAAGGTAAGTGTATTTTTTTTTTGTTTTGGGGGATTTTTGAGTTTAGTTCCCCTTTAACATGTTTTTGCCAAGAGAAATGTGAAAGCTGACATTGCTTAACTCCCATGAGATGGGAGTCACCGACCTAAATAGCACAGGTGAAGTCAGACCAAAGTAAGGACTCCTGATCTGCATACTTGTTCTGGGTCAGTCATTTAGGAAGTATTGATATCATTAGAATCATCTGACAGCAAACCAATTTAGGAACAAAAACTGTCTGTGACTGTACAGATCATCAAGTTTTGAGAATCAGCATGACTGGCCAGTGCTGTGTGTCAATAAAACCACATGATAAATAAAGAGAAATCCTTTGTCACCATGTCTCTCACTCTCTCTCTCCCTCTTTCTATATATATATATATATATATATAAAATTATAGTACTTAGTTGAAGTACTTTTCACAACAATTAGCTTTCCCCCAACTCTGATCAGTCTCCCAGTTGCTGCTACTGAATACACCCCCATAGCATGATGCTGGCACCACCATGCTTCACTGTTGGGATGGTATTGGGAAGGTGATGAGTGGTGCCTGCTTTCTCCCTAGATATAACACTTTGAATTGAAGATGAACAGTTCAATCTTGGTTTCATCAGACCAGGGAATCTTCTTCCTCACATTTTTAAGAGTCTTTTAGGTCTTGTTTGCAAACTTCAAGCGAGGTTTCATGTGTTTTGCTCTGAGGATAGCCTTCCATCTACCCACTCTGCCATAAAGCCCAGCTTGGTGGAGGGCTGCAGTTATGGTTGTCCTTCTGGTCCCATCTCCACACGGGATGTCTGGAGTTCAGTCAGTGTGACCATTGGGTTCTTTGTCACCTCTCTCACTAAGGCTCTTCTCCCTCGATTGCTCAGTTTGGGCAGGTGACCAGCTCTTGGAAAAGTCCTGGTTGTGCCAATCTTCTTCCATTTCAGAATTATGGAGGCCACTGTGCTTGTTGGTGCAGCAGAGTTTTCTTTTGTAGTTTTCCCCATATCTGTGCTTTGCAACATCCTGTGTCTGAGCTCTGCAGGCTGTGCCCTTTTGTTCTGAAATACATTGTCAGGTATGAGGCCTTCTATAGAGAGGTGTGTGCAAAGAATGTAAAGATCCTAAGATCCATGACAAAACAATGCTTGGGAAGCCAGGTAAGGCTCATGAAGATTAGGAGCAACTAAAACAGAGAATTTTTGTAACACTGAACAGAAGTGTGATTCAGACCCAGTGTTAACATGGATAGGTCAAAGTACTGACTGTGGTTTTGTATGTTTAAACATTCTTTCAGAACTATTACTACATAGGATATCATACATAATGGCATCCATACACAGCATTTTACTAGCAATGTGACTGATACAAGCATCACCCACTGTAGGGAGTGTGAAACAACTAATAGTAAATTTCCAACATTTTTGCCATTAGTCACAAAAGACTCCAGCAATAAAACTCAGGTTCAGGAACATTACTCTAGACAAGCCTTTCTTGACCTTTTTAACATGGGGGAACCATTGAAATAACATTCAGGTCTTCAGGGAGCCCCTGCTATAATTACTATATCCACAGCTCACAGTACATTAGTGTGGTGATCAGTAGAAAAATACCTTTTATATCGCTGGCAACTGGGAAGAATGTTACCCTTACAGATAGCCAAAAAGATTATTGGTGTCACTTATCAGACCGGAGGGGATAAACTCTGGTTTAGAAACACTGCTGTAGATGAATAGTAGTGCATGAGATGGGTTCAGCACAAGCTGAGGAACTTTACTTCAGGCAAGCGTTTCTCAACCTTTTACCCCAAAAGAACCCTTAAAATATTTTTTCAGGTATCAGGGAATCCTTAATATATTTTCATTGGGGCTCTTTTAGAAAATGCACCTTACAATGATGAACCAGTGCAAAGAATGTTCTTCTTACAGTTGTGGTCCAAATGTCACCCTAAAAAGATGGGATGCACCATCAGATTGGAGCACAATCGGCCACTGCTCACATAATCCCTGTAAACCTCTGGAGAAACCTTAGGATTCCCTGGAACCCTGGATAAGAATGACTTCTCTAGATCAGGGATGTCAAACTCTGGCTCGCAACGTCCTTTTTTTGGCCCACAAAGGAATCCTAAATATGAATTGCAGCTGGCCCTCCACTGCATTGAAAGAGCGCCACTACTACAATTCCCGGCATCACTCACTGCCTATGCGTGGCCCCGCATTAGACTGTTTTAGAGATGCAGGGAATTGTAGTAGCGGTGCTATTTCAGTGAAGAGGGAGTTCCAGCCATTCATAACTTTAAGCCCGGCATTGGACTGTTTTCTTGACACAGGGAATTACAGTAACGGTGCTATTTCAGTTTCAGGTTTGGCCCGGGACTTTGACTAAGTTTTTAATTTTGCTCCACTGTGTATTTGAATTTGACACCCCTGCTCTAGATGAACGGTAATTAACAAAATGGGTCCACATGTGTTTTATGAACTTTCTAGTCCAGACAATTAGGGGTTTAACACAAAACTCAAGTTTTAATTTTTTACCCAGACCTGTGATAGAGGTCATCTAAAATGGTCTTCAAAACCAATAAATGGTTCTATAATTGTAATAAATTGTTGCAGTGAAAACTATCTGAGGATTTCTACCGAACAGGTAGTGAAGGAAAATATTCTCAATGGGACCTGGGTTTTAAGACCTAGTAAGCACAGGTCAATCCAGTCTGATTTGAAGTCTGATCGGATGTAAAGGGAATCAGCAGCTGAATGATCATAAAGGACAGAATTCTGGGCTTCCAACCACATGTGGAAAGATGTGGGTAAAGTCATGTTGTGTATAAATAATCCATCAAATTCAGTTTCCAGTCACTTTTTATCTGAATTTCAATTACTCCAAGAAGAACAATTGGAAGAGCAGAATAGTGCATTGCTGTATCATATTTTAGGACTTCAGACCAATCATTTAGTGGAGCACAACATTGGCAGAAGATATGTTGGGTGTATTAGGCATATCCCTTCCCCATTTATCCAAAACTAAAAAATGTTTTAGCCTCCAGATATACTTGTTTTTACACTATAATTTTGGCAACATTTTATTTTTCTTTATAGGATCCCATTAAAGAGGCAACTCCATACCAATCATGAATGTTAGTTGAATGTGTATGACTATTGTGTGTAGTTTACATTTAGGTCCATGGTTACATTTAACTGATGTCTGTAATATTTTTTTTAATCTGCCTTTCATCCTTCTTCCATCAGTTTTTCATCAGCTAGCCACTGACTAGTAATTGCTCCAAATGTTGTGTTTCTCATCAGTTAAAAAAGCAATACAATTGCATCAGTATGAAGCACTGCCTGAAATCCCTGTTTTGAATTGCTTGCGGGATTTGTGGCCTGTACCTCTGTCTTTCTAAATCTTGGATTTGTCCAGTAGTTTATGAGGCTGATAGGAAGGAGAATTCCAGACAAAACACCTAATTCAAAAATAAGTAAATCTGGAATATGTGGAGTACCTGGCCCTGCTTTGTGTTTGTGGGTGCATTGTTTAGCAGCAAAAAAATTGACAGGACCCTTAGCAGGAAATGCACCATGTTTGCAACATCCTGATTCCCGGACAACTTAATCTAGGTACACACTTCCAATAATTATCGCTGGAAAATGAACGATTACCACCGATTATGCACAATTATATTTGAACGATCATATTGTGCACAATTCTGTACAGGATTTTTGGCCAATTGATCGTGCGTCGTTCGTACGTCGTTAGTAACCAAAAAATGTAATAAAAGTATTAAACAATGTATCCTTACCAATGCATTTCAATGACTAAGGGACCTGTCATACCTGCTCCTGGTCACTTTGCACACTGCTGCTTTGCACCTTGGAGTGGCAAACCGGACAGCAGATATATACATTTGTGCATGATTGTGGCCGCTGTTTCTTCTATGACTTGTCATATCCTGATATCATGCCGCAATTCATCGCAGACGTATGCAGTTGCATGCACAGAATAGTTCACTTGAATGGGAGTGAATTCATCCTGCAGCCTTAACCTAAAGAAAGTTGCTAAGGCGGCTATGATAGGTTTGCACCCTATTAGAAGCATTCCTGTCTACCTGGAAGCTAAGGCTTTGTCATAATTTGATATTATAAAAGGTTACTAAGATTGTTGTATGAGACTAGAGGGGAAAAGGTTCTGATCACTGACACGAACCAGTATGGCATTTTAAGTAGGTTGTTTACCACTGGCCTATGGTAAATAATTAGGTGAGACTATAGCGTAGAGAAGGTATTAGCAGAGAGGCTGGAGATCCATGAAGAGAACCTGTCACTTTGCCCTGAGACAAGTTCACTTTAACTACTTTAGGCTACATGCTCACATGAAATGCGAGCTGAGCCAGCATAAATATCCCTGCATTTGGCTTATTATGCCATTTGTACAATAAACATTGTGAGCAGGTTTCCCATTCTTATACTCGATTTGCTATTAAATTCAACAAGAAAATTGTTTCAATCCTGATTGAAAGTTGGTAAAACATTTACAAATCCTTTCAAAGTGTTTCTATTTAAAGTTTACCAGGATGTAATTCTGTAGTAAAGATTTTCAAGTTTTTATACCAACAGGCTGATTAACAATTTGAGTACACAATGTCAGTGTGGTCCGTAGCAAACAAATTCCATGGTTTAATTTTGTGGCATGGGCTAAAAATGAAATAGTTGTTACAAGTCTATTTTTACAGTGCTTCATGGTTCTATTTGCCTATATTGACCAGAGCCTAATTTGAAAGTATGGTACTTGTAAAACATTTATGCTAGGGTACTGAAACTCACTTATTCCATAGTAACAGCACTGAAATTACATCTTAGTGTTGAACACAAATGGTTTGGGCTACGCCTAGCTGCTGTTTCACATGATTAGCTTAGACTGTAAGAAATACCAGTACAACATTTTGCCCCTAGGGGAAAGGGAAAAAAAAGAACAGCAATCCTGCAAGCGTCCAGCATCTGGGTCTCATTTACTCTTACACAGAGCAGCCAGGACCTGCATTCCCCTTATGTTTACATTAGTGCTGTTTGCTCCAAATCCCACTGGCGGAAACAGCCGCCCTGTCCAATGAGTTTTTTTTTCTTTCCTGAAGCTGCTCACACTAAGGGGCCCTTGTACTGAAATAAAGACTACTGAGACCACTCTGGAATATGCAGCTAAATGTAGGTGAATGCAACCTCCAGTCTTCCACGTGTGGAACAACACAGTGATTTAATGGAGCAGCCTAGGTAAAAACTAATGACACTGACAGAATTGACTGCTCGTTCCCAGAGAGCCTATAATACAGGATTGCAGGAACAGAGCTAGAGGACTTCATGTATGAACCACATAGGAAATGTTTGCAAACAGTTCTGAGCCATAAATCCTGTCTCTTTAAACTTTTTTGTTACTTGTAATCCTAGATATGAACCATAAGGGATGTGAGGTTTAACGAAAAATAAATGTAACTTATGACAGAAAAGCTGCACAACACCATGAAGAAGGAGGAGAGTTTCATCTCATGGCCAAAACCATGGCTGTAGTACAGATAAGCTGACAGCTGTCACCGGTACTTCAATAAGAAGAGGCATGAAGATAGTAGTATTGTGCTGCTAACAAAACCGCCAGATAAACCCGATACAAGATAAGATCAGAGAATAAAAACTAAAGGAACACTACATAGGGATCATTACTAGTCATGTTTCTGTAAATACCATTTTTGTACTGAGAGCATGGCATTGCATTTGCTGTTGAAATAAAAAAGTGCTTATGTCAAGTGGGGTGCATACAATTCATGGAGTAACTAGTTCAAGTAAAGAGACTAAAGATCAAGTTGGTAGACAATTGTTTTGTGCATTAGGGATTTTTGTGTGTTATTCTTCATGCTGCAAATCCCTACGGTAGCCTACTGAAACTTTTTAGAATGAGGGAACCCTTGAAACAACTTTCTTGAGGGACCCCTGCTTTAAATACTTTATCCACAGCTCACAGTATATTAGTGTGGTGGTCAGTGGTAAGAATGCATCTTACATTGCTGACCATTAAGAAGAATGTCATTCTTACAAATAGCCAAAAAGATCATTGGTGTCACATAAAATGACCTAAGAGGCACAACTTACTTATTGCTCAATGAACCCATAGCAATCTCTGGAGGAACCCTCATTGAGAAACACTTTTCTTACAGTTTGCTTGTAGTTGGTCAACATTGGTACCTTGGCCCATGACCACCAAACATTTTGTTCTTCAACTGTTTAAAATTTTAAATTATATGCTCAATTTATATCCTGCTCTTTAGTCTACTAAAGAAAACATGGTATACAACATACCCATAGTCATGAACAGTGAGCCTCTGAGAAAGGCTGCATCATTTATTTGACAAATATACAGTTGTTCCTTTTCCAATAGATCAAGCCCTTCAAGACTTGCAAGACTTACCTATGTATAAAGTCTAACACATCTGTGCTTTGTCCTATATTGTCCCAGGATTTTTTTTACAACATCAACAATAATTTGTAAAGCGCTTTTCACACGTGTCTTAAGGTGGATTTACACCAGAAACTTTTAGCACATGATATTATGTGTGAAACGCAACACGTTTGTGTATATAATATGAGCACAGTAAGAAGACTTTGCATGCTGTTAAAAGATGATTGCTGATAGCGCCCTACTGTCATTAAAACTAACATTTGTAAAATAAAATTGTAAATTACAGAGAAAATAGACTTACTCAGTCTCATGGGGAAAGGTAGGGGTCACACAACCTCTGTGACTAGGGCACAGGTTTAAGGGTGAACATCACCCAATATTCTCAGTGGCTGGTGGGTGAAGCTAGACCTACATGTATGTAAAGGATTATTTGAATAGAAAGGTTGTCAATCTTGATTTTAACATTTCCAGGAATGGTACTATTCTTGTAATATATACATGCGGTAGGCAGTAAATAAAGGAATTAAAATGGGCTCCTGGGATTTAGGAGATCCTTATTTGAGGTGGCAGGTGGTGCAATTCAATTGTAACATGCCACAATTCTTGCAAATTTACAGATCCTAAATTGTGTAAAAATTAAATGAATTGTTATTAGACCAACCTCCAAAAGGTTTTTATAGGCAACAAGTGGAGTGAATAACAAATCAGAGTTATGTGGGAATGATGGGGTTAGTTTGTTAATATCCTGGCCACCATGTTGTTTACTAGCTGAAGTTGTGGTTGTTTTTCATATATTTAGGGCCTGTGGAAAGGCTATTACAGAGGTCCAGGTGATGTAATAAAAGTGTGAGCTAGGGTTGACAGAGTTTCTGGAAGTATAATATATATATATATATTTATATATATATATATATATATATATATATATATATATATATATCTTTATTTATGTGTAATTTTCACAATCCTCCTAAGCGAATGTTTCTGCATCAGCAGAGACTTGATTTCCCATGGTCAGAACCATGTAGATCTGTGCCCATTATCCACAGTGGTGATAATTGGGAATTTAGTTGTTTTTCTGCCAAGTGTTAAAATCCAGTCACAAAAACTTTAAACTGTTCTTTGATAAAGAACTGTTTTGTCAGCATTTAGCCTGCTTTTCAATAAATGTCTCTAGAAAAGGAAGGTTGGAGACTGGTCTGTAGTTTCTCATGGTATCTGGGTCCAGAAAGTGTTTTCTAATTGAGGCCTGATGATTGCTACCTTCAGTGAGATATATAACTTGTGGTATCCCAAAATTATCAAATAACCATGGCATGTCAACATGAACAGGTCAGGGCATTTCTCCAAGAACTGTATTGGACCAGAGTGTAGGTCACAGGTAGTCTGCCAGAGATTTAGGAGGATGTTTTAGATATCTCTTGGGTTCTTCCTTTTTCCATGATATGGTTCTGCATTGGCACTATGGGTGGGGCCGCATGTGCAACAAACCTCAACTACAATCTGAAAGGAGAAAATTCTAAAAGTTGGATTGTTTAAAAATGATTGAACATTGTGAATTATAGTGAAATTGTGCATTTTATTTATAGATATCCCTGTCTCTTTCCCAGAAAAAGCGGATTTAATCCGTGAGAGGTGTCGATTCAACAGGGTGTACCCCTTTGATTGGGTAACCCGGACAGGAATTTTCTTGTAGTGTTTGTTGCACATTTTTAGGTTTTTCATGGTAATGTTTTTATTGGTATTTATCAATTTATCAATCAGTATTTATGGTATAGGTATCTGCGAAAAAGTGGGCAAAGTTCTCCCACAGATTTTTTAGAAATGTGTATCATAAAACTGCATATGCACACTGGTGGAAACTTCCAGCTGTGATGTGGACAAAGGTTTTACCTCTAATAGAGTATTTCCCCAGATAATTATAATGTGTAAATGTTTTCTTTGTTATTACCTTCAATATTACCTTAGTGCTACCTAACGATAATTACAAATGGCTGGTGAATTCTAGAGGTTCTTTCACACAGGAAGAACATTAGCATTTTAAATTACCCATGTGATATATTCTCTTATACAGACAGGTCCATGGGTACTTAGACTAAAGGTCCTTTAAAAAAAGTTCCCAAACATTTGGTTGAGCAAACATCTGGTTACTTTGAATGCTATCGTAGACTTTCAGAAGACCTTTGTTCTCCTCCGTGATGAAGAGGGGTGTCAGTATGACACAATACATACCAGCATAGGTTTATATATTATCGGACACGAAATACAGATTCTTTATTCTGTGTCTGACATTATGTGGAGACATATATATGAACATATCTGTTCCCTGCAGAAACCCCTGAATATCATAGAATTTAAGGAAGGAACTTCACACCCATTTTAAGGTTCCTTAAAGAAGATTATAAGTTTTATTTAATGTAACCTATTGTTTTTATACAATGGCTTTTCCATTATCATCTGAACCTAATAATGACCTAAATCCTCAGATTTGGGTTAATTATTGGACATCCAGGAGTCTTCATCTGTTTACTTCTGAAATTCACTAAAAAACACCTCACAGTGCCTAATGTTGAATTCTGTAGAGCACCTTACATTTTGGTTTGAATAAAGCAAGTATAGAAAAGTCTTAGGGGTTACTTAACTTGCACCCCCACAACACAATCATTTTATCAAATTTTAGTAAATAAATGGCCACATTCTAAGTATTGAGAACAGCAAGGTATAATGTATCCAATAAAGTTTGCTGAAGGCAAACCACAAACAGTTAAATAGACCACTTCAATACACATACTGGAAATTTCCTGTCTCTGAAGAGTATCTGCCTAGGGTTTAGGGGTTTGGGTATAAATTTCACAATGTATATAGTTCAAATGGTGGACCAGGATGGATTTTCATTAAGCCATTCTATAACCTAAAAATATGAGAGAGATAATAACTAGTCGTTTTTCAGGAAGGTCAAAAGGTCTACACTTTTTGTGGGACATCTGTTTAGATTCAGCCACAAATGTTGGCCTTCATGAAGAATATCAAAGAAATTCTAGCCATAAAGCCTTCAAACCCAGAGAGCATAAAAGACTGGCTGCTGACATGTGTGAATTTTGGGCAATCATTCTTTTATGATTTTTATGTCTTATTGACCAGGGCATTCAGCAGGGTGCTGGTAATTATTGCCTGAAGGGAATTCTTCAAGGAAAAAAAATAGTGACCAGACAAAGCCTAAAACACTCATAATATCCCACTTATTTAGGTCCCGATTAATTAAAAAACCACAAAGACATAGAGTTCTTGGAGCGGATGCAGTCTGGACATTATTCATTTATTATAGCACAGTATTTGCCTTTGTAAGCCTACAAGTTTAGAATTATAAGAAGAACTTTACATGTATGTATTTATTCATTCATGTATATTCCTGCACATTCACATTGTGTGTTATCGCGTACTGGATTACACACAACTATTTTTTACACAATGTTCAAAAATCGGGCCTGCGCTATATTTGGGAGTGCAACACACTTCCGTGCTTTGCTTTGTGGTGCAGCCCAATATGCTCCAAAAGTGCATTAGAATGTCAATAAGGATAAATGGCACTGCATTATACAATGATTGGTATGTAAGATACTGCACAGCCGATCTTGCACATTTTCGTGTTTACTCAGCACATATTTGTATGATTGAGCTGTAACTGGCTGACAAATGGTTTGCAAAATCTCTATGAAGAAACAATAGGCAACTTTATATTTACTTAAATACTTTTTTTTTTATAATTTGGCTTTTTGAAGCCAATTCTATTCCACATGGATGCACTCCAAAGGGGACTGCATGTCATTGTTTAGGGATGGCTTCCTAATAGTGACAAAGGCAGAACATAGATGCACAATGGGCACCCTATGGAAAAGACTGCCTAAATAATACCTCATATGGCAGGATCACCAGGTATTTTTTTAAAGAAAGCTGTATATGAAAAGAAAAACACTTGCAAAACCTTAGTTTGGAGCTCTTTGTGTTCAGTGCCACAAAACAAATAGCTGTACACCAGGGACAATGTAACTCCTGCTCAGTGCAGGGCTTACATTATCCAATGACTAAAGAGGATCGTCGTCTTCATGGAAGTCCACCGTGGAGTCTGCTATGAAGATGTTGCCTTCCAAGGATGCAGCGATAGAAGATCCTGAACTTGTCATTGCTGCAGGATGACTGCAGACAGGTAAGTATGTGCCCTAATCAACATGCTGTGTATAATTGCTGATTATGGCACCAGCCACCAACGAGCTTAGTTCCACTTTAAATGTGATTTTAATTATTGGGTTTACATAGTATTAATATTAGCCAGTATTTATATAGCTCACATTACACAGCACTTTACAAAGTCCATTGTCATATCACTAACTGTCCCTCAAAGGGGCTCACAATCCAATATCATGGGAATATTTCATTAACGTTGACTAAGGACCATTTTTGACGGAAAGGCAATTAACCTAACTGCATGTTTTTTGGGGTATATATATATATATATATATATGTGTGTGTGTGTGTGTGTGTGTATATATATATATATATATATATATCTATATAAATAATGTAGTCTATCCCTTGTTATATATCTATATACTAAATGTTATGATAGAACATAACTAATCCTTCTAGCATGTATTTTCCCCATGTTGTAATCCCTTTGGTTGACAGCTACATAGGAAGTTTTTTTTTCTCACGGTACATCAACGTAACCTAACTCCTCAGAAAAGATTAAAGTAACAATTTGGCGTATTTACATCCTGTGGAAAAATAAATACTGTCCTTATCACACAATCTTTTCAATTCATGCACACCAGCAATGTATGTTTGATTACTTAACTGGTGGTATCAGGGGGATAGGGAAGATGAACTGACATGGAGATTAACAGTCACTGGAAGAGATCTGACACTAGATGCCTCAGGAGTTTTCATGGTTCTGTAAATTGTTTAAAGTGCTTATACCCTATTTAGGCTAATCTTCACAGTGCTGTTATTTGTTTTTTTCACTGTTATCAAATGAAAACTAGCACATGCATATTTATTATAGAAATGATGGGGCTCATATCAGTAATATCAGTATCTGCATACTGCCTGATTTTCTGAGGTTGGATAAAATAACACAATACTGTTAATTTTTTTTTAAATAATTTCAAGTATAGCTTGTTTGGACAATGCTCCAATAACATGAATAAACGTTTGGGGAGTTTTTTGGGTATATGGGAGGGTGTTCCCCTATTGTTACTCTTCTTGATCACATATCTTATTATTAAAATGTTTTAATAAACCCATAAAAAACATACAAAACTCTATGAACATTTATAAGTATTTAAAATGTTGTAAGCAGGCTTATAAATTCTCCTAGTTTACCCATTTAGTTTACTTCTTGGCCTATTTTACTTTATTTACTATATTTGACCTATTTTATTGTAAGTGAATCAGATTCAATTAGTGATGAATCAAATTTTATGGAGCATGTGCTGACAATACAAGTAATCATTCAGAATCAATTCCTAACATTAGATATGTTCTGATGCTTTGCCCTTTTTGATCTTTCAGATATTATTGTGTTTGTCCATCTAAAGAACATAGGTGGAGGTTATTGGTGGACTTGAACATGCTTTTTATTTTAAAGGAAAGTCCTGGAGAAAAATGAAGGCTGACATTGTCAGCCCTCCTTACAGTATGACCCACTTACTTGAAACAAGTATTCAGATTAGGAGTTCTGAGTTAAAAGCATGCTTGTTCTAGAACATTGTTTGCAAAGTACTGAAGCCACAGAAAGCCTGATATCTAGCATTTTATAAGCATATACACACGCACTCAAGGTAAATGTCGAATTGATTGGTTAGGAAATGTATCCTTTAAAGTTGCTAAATGTTTGAAGGAACTCCACCATGATAAATGATCATGTGCCCCACATGTTTCAGAACTCATTAAGGCTCCCCTCTTCTATACAATGGAGAATGGAATTTCCTGTTCCATGGTACAGTGGAGTTTAGGAGACATGGTGATCACTGAACAGAATGTGCAATTCATATTTGCATAATAGTAAACACATCTGAAACTAGTTCACTGTACTGTATATATTATGTTTGCATGACATTCTAAATTGCTCTTTCTATAGTTTAGATTTTCTTCTATAGAGAAAATGTTGTTTATGCCAGTTGTTCTCTTTCTGTATTTTTATGTTCCCTTGGAAACTTTCTATCAATATTGAGGGTCACTTTTGTTGCAGTCTGTGATGGTGTTTAAAACTGAATATTGATGAATAAAAGTTTTATTTATCTAAAACTATTTTATTAGTTTAAGCTATTATCATTTTTTTTTTATAAGAAACCAACAAAACAGACAAATGAGGGAAGGGGCAAGGGAACCCCCATAGATCATTAAAACATGGGGGCGAAGTAGCCGTATATAATCTGCCGGACACTTGAAATCATCCCAGTAATACCAGGTACGTGCCGGTCTACATGGAGACCGATCCCCTAATCCCACAAGCTCCTCCATATACCGTATATCGTTCACCCTGGAAATCCATTGCTGTAAGGTGGGCAGAGCGGATTCTCCACAGCACTGGGATACAAGCCTTGGCCGCATTAGGTAAATGGCGCAACAGAGAGCGCTTATATCGCTTCCTCGACATTCCTGACACATGAAGCAGGGCGAGCTCTGGTTTGTCATTTATAGATACTCCTGTCAATTTCATTGCCTCATGGAATCAGGAAGTTTTTCCCCTGTTGATGCAAATTGTACCAGGGTTTTTTTTACCTTCCTCCAGACCAACTATGTCTTATAGGGTCCTATATCTGGGATTTGTTTATTTCCCTAGTGTTTGAACTTGATGGACTTCTGATTGATGTCTTTTTTTAACCTAACCTACTATGTAACTATGTAATTTCAAAACGATCTCAGCAACCCCCGACCAAAACACTGTCAAAGCGGGGTGGTTTCAAAAGATATGTAATAGTGTGCCGGTGTGTTGCCCACAGCTCCAACATGCTGAGCTTGTATGTGGATAGATAGCCGATCAGGGGTCCTTTACCACTTATTGAGCAGTTTGTAATTTTGTTTCCTAATAGCAGTTACTAATAGAG
The DNA here is from genome assembly GCF_032062135.1 of Pyxicephalus adspersus. Classification (NCBI taxonomy): domain Eukaryota; kingdom Metazoa; phylum Chordata; class Amphibia; order Anura; family Pyxicephalidae; genus Pyxicephalus; species Pyxicephalus adspersus. The sequence goes on along the minus strand of NC_092858.1, from coordinate 45,313,151 downwards.
GCCATAGTACAGTATTAGGTCTATTTGGTCTTGTATAAACTTAATGTTATGGTCTCTCTCCCATTTAGAAAGAAAATAGGGTACAGGATTATCACCTGGCATCATCTGGAATTTATGCATTTGAGAGCAGGCTTCTCAATTAACACATAAACTCTCCAGGGTGGTAAGGGGACAGTGGAAAACTTGAGCCAGCGGAATAGATGAAGGAAAATGTTACCAGTTACTGTACCTGTACTGTACCTGCTCGATCAATATTATTCTCAATCCAAATCTTAAACACCGGATCTTTCCTGCTCGTGGAGAACTTAGGGTGCCCCAGTATGGGGGACATCGGGGAAGGGAAAGTCACAGTCCCCTCAGTACGGAAATATCGTGCCACAACTTTAAGCGTCTCACCTATCAAAGGATAATAGCGAATGGTAAGGCAATACTCAGATGGAGAGCCCTTAGATGAACTGCCCTATGGTACAGTATCGGTTCCGGGAAAGCCATTTCTCTCTCATCTTTCGGTAGCCAAAAAATAAATCTTAGAAATTTGGATTGAAACTTGTGCAGCAGATGGGGAGGAATACGCAGTGGCAAAGTTTGAAGTAAATAGAGGAGGGGTGGCATGATATTCATTTTTAATTTGTTGCAGCGACCAAACCACAAAAAGGCTTGTTGTCACCAAGGTTGAAGGTCTCCACGTATTGTGTTAGGTGGTAGGAAATTTAATTCAACTACTTTAGTTAAATCAGCTGGGATGTTGTTCCCTACATATCAGATAGAGCCTCACGCCCACTTAAAAGGGAAGGAGGGAAACAAAGTTTTCCTAAGTGTCACAGGCAAATTAATATCTAACAATTCTGACTTTTAAAGATTTACTTTATAACCAGAAAACTGGGCATAGTTGCAAAGATTGGGGATAGTGATCTGGGGAACAGTCACATAGAAAAGGAGATCGTCCACATAGACAGCTTCTTTATGGTCAGTGAAGCCTACTTTATTACCCTTGATGTCCAGATTATTGCGGATGTGACTGAGCACGGGTTCAAGAAGCAAAATAAAGAGCAGGGGAAACAACGGGCAATCATCTCGCGTTCCATCAGTGATTAAGAAGGGGCGGGAGAGTATTCCATTAACTCTTACAGCGGCAGTGGGGTTCTGGTACAAAGCCTGAATCCATTCAAAAAGGCAACTCGGAATGCCTATGAATGCTAGAACCTGCTGTATATAGTCCCAGTTCAAGAGATCGATCGCCTTTTCGGCGTTGGCTGAGAAAATCAATGAAGGGATTTTATGTGCAGTGACATGATGTATCAAATTGAGCGTGCGAGTGGTATTATCCAGTGCCTCTCTAAGCAGAAGAAACCAGCTTTGGTCTGAGTGTATGAGCTTCTGAAGTATGGGTGTCTCTGCGTGCCAGTATGCTGGAGAAAAGCTTCACATCACAATTTAGCAGCGAGATCGGCCGATAGCTTGCACATAATTTAGCATCCTTATCAGGTTTTAGTATACCAGGTATGTGAGCATTGGAGGAGTCCACTGGTAAAGGGCATTCCGGTGAAAGTGCTTTAAAGGCGGTCAAAAATGGTTGTGAAAACTAGGGTAAAAAACCCTTGTAATATGCCAGTGTGAACCTGTCTGGGCCAGGGCTTTTTCCCTTAGGTGCATTGGTGAGAGACTCTTGCGGTTCAGTGGGATCAATAGGAGCGTCCAACGTGCCCAGAGCTTCCTCTGGTATCCTAGGGATACCTGAGTCTCCTTTATAATCCTGCAAACTCGCAGCAGTAGAATCTGAGGAGCGGGCCTCTGAACTCTCTTTAAGATTATACAATTTTGAGTAGAACTCTCTGAAAGAGTCAGCGATGTCATAGAAGCAATGGAGTAGAGTACCTGAACCCGATTGCACACATAGTACAAGGGCACAAGCCCTTTTTATTGTAATTGCATGCGCCGATGCTTTACTGCTTTAATTGCTATATTCATAGAAAAAGGCTGTGCGCTTATCAAGCTGAGATCTCGCCGTAGAACAATTTATCAGGTTAATTTTCCCTCGCAATGCCAGTAACTGATACTCCGTGTTTGGGGAGTGACTAAGTTTATGTCTAGTCTCCAATGCATGTAAGTCCTCGAATAATTGTGCCAGTTGTAGACGGCACTCTATTTTAAGTCTTTGGCCCTGTTGTTTTAACAGACCCCCCACATAACACTTATGAGCTTCCCTGGTAGTCAATGGACTGGAGACAACTGCTTCGTTCCTATCAAAAAATTCTAGTATTCCTTCTCCAAATGAGGTCCAAACTCTTCCAATGTCAGAAGAGATTCATTGAGGCGCCAGGAGCTATTCTTCAAGAGAGAGAAGGAGATATCAGAAAGCACTGTAAGCGAGATCGGAGCATGATCTGAAAAGGTCATGTTACCTATCTCTGAACCTTGTACAAAGGGGATTGTGTCATGCTTTATAAGTAAAAAATCGACCCGTGAACTGGAGAATAAAAAGTCCAGTCACGCTCACTAGGGTGCTGTAATCTCCCGATGCTAGTGAGCTGGTGGTGATGTAAGAGATTTTTTAGCCACCGTAGAGCGGAGTAAGGGAGGTGAGAGGCCCCCCTGGTCACATCGTGGGCAGGATCCAATGCCAAATTAAAATCACTTCCCACCACTAGAACCACCTCTGCAAACGCATCAGCAATATCGAGGAATTCTTCCAGGTAAGGTATTTGGTTATTATTAGTGAGATATAGATTGACCAGGGTGAATAATTGGGAGTGTATTGTTCTTTTTACTAACAGGTATCGCCCCTCACGGTCCACCTGTAAAGCGTCAAGCGTCCAGTGAAAAGATTTGTCAGTAAGGATACTGACTCCATTGGACTTGGAATCAGGGGATAGGCCATGGTAAGCCATCTGAAAATGGCCATTTTTCTTTACAATGGCAAAAATGCGTTTCCTGCACAAATGCTATTTGGTATCTAAGGTGATTGAGGGCATTTATTACCACAGAGCGTTTTGTACGGAAGTTCAGACCCTTCACATGATGATGGATGAAATTTTTAGTGACATGAGCACTCTGTGATGGGGTCCAAGTTATCGGACAGTTCCACAGGACAAGAAAAACGTGTGGGAGGTGAAGACTTGGTAGGAAGGGAAAACTGAGGGACTCTGTTAGGGATGAGACGGGGTAAAGGAGATAAAAGAAGAAAACAGGAAGAAGGAAGAGAGAGAAGAGAGTGAGCGGTACCCTGACTTACAGCAAAGGTCCACCAAAATAACACTACGTCAAAGAAATATCAAACTCCGCACTCACCAGGAGAGGGAGCAAACTAGTGGGGGAAAGTGATACGCGATGTAAGCATTGCACCACTCGCCTCCACAGTGTTCATGTATTTAGAACAAAACAATTACCGTATTTTTCGGACCATAAGACGCACCGGACTATAAGACGCACCAGGTTTTCAGAGAAGGGAAAACAAGAAAAAAATATTCTGAACCAAATTGTACCAGTGTAGTAAAATAGGCGAAGGCGGCGCCGATCGGCATCCATCAAAT
>NC_092858.1:45294467-45309107 GCF_032062135.1 Pyxicephalus adspersus | reverse complement strand
ATGCCCCTGTACCTCTGCATTCGGACCATAAGACGCACCCTGATTTTCCCCCCACTTTAGGAGGAAAAAAAGTGCGTCTTATGGTCCAAAAAAAAACGGTATATCCACCATTTATAATCATCAAAACAAATTCATACATACTAACATCTCCTCCCAAAATATAACCAAAAATGGGGGAAAATAAGAAAACATTTTGGATACATATGTAACCCAGAATAACACAGAAGGGAGCCCCATCTCTGCGAGATCAACAAACTGTCTCACATAGCGACGGCAAATGACCAGATAGCATCTTGAGTGACAGCGCGGGATATGGGAGCAGGGTGGACTACAACAGGGGCCACAACTACTTTCAACTTTAGTAAGCTAGTCCACCATAAAATGCTATCTCACCGATACCATCCTTCATATGCAGGACAACTGGCCAGGCAATATACAGAGTCACTCCTGACAGCAACCAGCATCATAGTAACCAAAAAACAATAAAATGAAATAAAACAAAGACACACAAAAAGAGCATAGAATATACAAATCAACAGGTTCCAATTATTGGATAAAAAGGGTCACCCCAAAAGCAATTATTCTGAGGACCTAGGTTTTCCTATATAGTCTCAGCTGATATAGCCTTGATCAGGGGTGCCCACACTTTTTTGGCTTGCGAGGTACTTTTAAAATGACCAAGTCAAAATGATCTACCAACAATAAAAACTTGGACTTAATAACTCCTGTGCTCAGTAGAGTTTATTTTGAAAGGCAGGGCTGCGTGATCTCTTTGCGTTGTCTTTGCAATCTACCGGTAGATCGCAATCCACCTTTTGGGCACCCCTGGCCTAGACAGTGGACATTGAGGACATTGAGTAAAACAAAAATTCAGTGTATTATTTAGCCTGTCTTGACCAGCAGCTCAACTAAAACATACCAAAATAAAATCATAGGGAAAGAAAAGGCTCAAGAAATCCCATATGGGTTAACAAACCCCTGAGTAGGTAGGTAGTGCAACATAAGGCTCCAATCTTGAGCTTTCCATTGGATCTCAGAATATTACAAAAAGGATGGCATATCCTTCCAGAATATCTGCCGCCATTTTGATATGGGAAAACACTCTGCAAGGCCATTCAACATTGCAGGGGTAGTACATAAACTATATTGTATAAAGTGCACTATCACAATGAGAACAATATTCCAACCAGTGGAGCCTCATCACTGGAGCACCATTTAACCAATGCCTTTACGCAACAGGTCAAGAGCAGCAGTTATATTAATAAAAACAGTAAGTTGAATTAAAAAAAACAGTATAGCACAAGCGTATAACTAAATATTCAGTCATCCTGAGAAACTAAAACAGATAGACCAAATACTACATGTAAACACCACTTTGAAGAATCAAGCCTCATTAGACGTGGGCCCTGAGGTGCCCATGTAGCCAACAAATTATTGCGTATAGGCCTTCTTGGTAAGACCCTTCTGCGGTTCTGCAGCAGTGAGGCCGCCTCTTCTGTAGGAAAATCCAGCCAGTTCGGAATATTAATTGGTTCCACTCCCAGCATAGAAAATAAAGCAGGAAGCTGCATGTAGTGGTGCAAAGTAATTAAGTAATTGTCTCGCCACCCTTTGTGATCAGAACATGAAACGTATGACCCCATCTATAAAAGCTCCAGCAGAACGGATCAGCTCAAGTGGAGGGCGCAGTATGCGGCGCATACGTAGGGTTTGTGCTGAGACATCTGGTAATATTTGTATACTTGTGCCATCAAAGTCTACAGGACCATGGTGCCATGCCATCCTCATGATCTCCTCTTTCAAAGTGTAGAAGTTAACACAACATAAGACATTATTAGGTAAATAGGCACACGGTCAATTTCAATGGCCATATCGAATCGGCGATCAAGAAGCGTGTTGAAAATGGCCGTCACTGTGCCATACAAATCAGCGTTAGCTGTAGCATTGGGGATACCTCTAAGACGCACATTATTGCGACTACTGCGATTTTCAAGGTTATCAGTACGGAGCAGCAAGGAGGTAAGTTGCAATTTCACTTCACCAACAGAGCACTATAAGGTAGTCATAGAGGACTGTACTGTATTTGTAGAGGTTTCCAGAACTGTGACCCTTGAGTCGACAACTGTCACCTTTTTTTGGATCATGTCCAGCTCTTTACGAATTGAACTCTCTATCCTGGAAGCCATGGCTTCTAAATCACTTAGCTTGGGCACTACTAGGGGGCGAGGGGCGCGTGGACGCCATGTGTTCTGGCGCTGGAGAGTTGTGGGGAAAGAACCAGCGGACATGATCCACTTTCTTACCCACTTTCTTGGGTCCTGGAGTCTTCTTACCGCACGGCATGTGGTTTGTAGGGAGAGGGCTTGCGTGTCAAGGCTGCCAGGACTGAAAACACAGCAGAAATGGCGGGAGCTCAGAAGGAAAGCTTACTCACGCTGCCATCGCGTAGCCATGCCCCCCGCTATTATAATTTAAATAAAGAACTCTCTTACTTTAAGAGAGGTTCATCCTTAGAGTGTCCCCATAACATATAAGAAATTGATAGGGTTGGGGTTGAAGCTGGGTGATCCAGCAAACCTGAAATGAATCTGATCCAGGATTTAAAACATTTTCCAGCATTTGGAAATCCATTCCAGGTTTGCTTGATCACTTAGCTTCACTGATGAAAGTGTATCTTCTCCAGCCTTGGGGAGCTTTATGTAATCAGGCCTATTATGTCACACACTTCCGTGCATTGTAGTTTGGTAAGCAATTAAAACTAAATCAGACATATGCATGGCAACACGCTACAATGCTATGGGGTGTGCTCCAATGCAGATGAACTGGGGAAGGTGCGTTGGAGTATCATTTAAACCTAATAACACAGCATAACACAAACGATGCATAATAAGTGTTACGGTGTGATGATTCCGTGTGATTCAGCCATAAACTTTTTACTTTGTGTGTGACGACTTCTCCTACTATTTCTGTGTCTGGCAAAACATGGGCAGTGGAAGTTTACAAATGTTTATGTAATGACTTTACAGGTCTACTTTATCTTTAGTAAAATTAAATTAAAATGTGTAATAAAAAATGTATTAAATATAAATTAATCATATTAAACTTTTTTTGGCATTGCATTGATTGAGGAGATGGTGGAACAATAGCTTGGTGTGGTGTCAGGGGTGTCATATCCTCCAACCAATTCTTTGTGGTAAGAAGACCTGAAGCTCTTACAGTTGTGAATGCAGAGCTGAGATGGTACAATCTGTTGTCAAGTGAATGAAGCAATACAACCAAGGTGGCAAGATGGCGTTCAATTATTTTTCTTGCCTTTGTCATGCTGTTCTGCTGTTGAACCAGTTGGTTCTTCTGCACTTTTTATTTTTTCAGTTTAGTTCCGCTTTAGTTTTGGATAGAGAGAAGAAAAGTTAAAACCCCGGCCAGGTTATCATATTTTTTGTGTACCATTAGAGAAATGTTCATTTTTTTCTCTCTTGGGACAGGTGTCCCCATTAAAAGAGATGGTCATTACACAGGCATCCCCAATGGAAGATTTCTTCCCTAACTTTAACATTTTACATTTCTCCCATTTTTCTTTGGGTGACACAAGTTACCAGTTCAAAATGGTGAATCTCTCCAAAATATATTTATATTTATATAAATATATATAAAATGGAAAGTAGAGAAGCAGAACTATCATATATTAGACATCTGGAGGACTTCAGACAAGAACCTGACTTTTATACATCATGATATGAACATACCTGTCTGATTGGAGTACTGCTTTAAGATTGTTGACCCCCAGAAATTCAATAATATTTACTATTTACCATTTTGTAGAATTTATAAAGAAAAACCCCAACAAATGCATTCATAGAAAAAGATGAGTAGCCTGAAGAAAGCTGCTAAACAGACAAATTTAAACCCTGGTAGTAGATGCTGCCTGCTGGATTTTGTTACGACCTAAATCTGTGGTCAGTGGAAAAATTTATCTCCAGATGGCTCTGCTGCTTAACATCCCCGGCACATCACTGGTTACAAGGCTTTGGATCTTGTCTATAAATATTTTCTTAGCAGCGGTGATTTTTCACTAGGGTCCTGCAACGATGACAACTGTTCACCGAAAATGCCCAGAAGCCTATTTAAAATCAGGTATTATAGCTAATTATTCATGAAGTGACTTGTTACCTTTCACAGCACAAATTCACCCATTTATTTGTATTACTCAATGTGCTGGAATGAACAGAAATGTCTTTTCACGGTCACATTTTGGGTTGGGCGACACCTATTGTTTTATAGCTCCACTGTGCAATAAATGTTAGTGTAATGACTTGATAAAATATTATCCAGGCAAACGGCAACATTCACTGACGAAATGCATCTAAGAAACTGGTTTATCAGCCAAAGGATTTGTATTTCCCTGTGTCTGTTTGTGAGATTTACAAAGCAAAGCCCTGGTTAAAGAAGAGAAGATCTGATGTTCTCTTACTTACAGGAGCCATTCTCATTTTTACCCTGTGAATAGATGGTAAAAAAAGCAGCAGACTGATTGGATCTATTCCATGTCATGTCATATTTTTTAAGACAGGTGGGAAGACATTATGGGATGGTGGTCAAAAAGTGGGTTGGGCAACACATGATAAATTTAGTGTTCCTGGTTGTTCTTGCCATTGGAAACCAGTAACCCCGATAATTCCACTGGTCAGATATCTACTACCCCTTTATATTTTGTTTTATTTTTCTAATACCTATCCTCTTAGTATCTCCCATTTTTACATCATCTTTTAATTATGCCCCAACTGTCCAGTGCCTCTGTATTGTGATCCAACTTAAACACCCAAAAACATCCGCGTGGTTACGGAAAAAAAGTGCCGGGTGGTGCGCCCACCTAAAATGGGCTGGGGAGTACACTGACTCTGCTGTTTTCTACTATTAGAGTGTTATTGTTGATTTCCTTTCCCCCTCACTGAGCTTTGTATAGTAGACTTTAAAAGGTCTACAATATATTTATTGATGAGATGATAATTAAAGAGCTGCTTTCATTTTTGGATTTGATAACTGCCTGCAGTTAAACTTTAGGAGCCACAATAGAGAGCTCTATTACAGATGTACGAATGTATAATTCATAGAAATATTCCGGTGTGTTTATTATTGTAAAATAAGTTCCACTTCTTATAGTACATAATGCTATAGATAGAAATATACAGTAACCACATGAACTAGACCCATGAAGGTAGTGTTGTTCATAGGCCCCCGGGAATTCTAGGTTGCAGGTCTAATTTCCTGATCCAGGAAGTGTCACACCCTTCTTCCACTTTCCTTCTACTCTTTACTAAATACCACTGGCACCTATAGCTCCTCTTTGCCTTAATCCATAAATGCCAGTTACTCTTCTATGTCTATTTAAACCCTTGCAATAAACTGTAGGTGAAAACCGCTTTTGGAAATTTTGCCCAGGCTTCTTGCCCCTGACATCCTCTCCATGGCACCTTTTACACATTCTAGGAAAGGAAACATCCGAGTTGTGAAAAGCTACATTCATTCTTATCGCAGATCTGCACATGTTGTATGAATACCTGCATTTTCTGTTCACAAGCAAGTCTGTAAGAAAACAAAATCATGCCAATGAATACTTTGCATCATTCCTCTCCTGACACTGGCATGTTTGTATTATTCATGTTTGCTTCTGGACCATGAAAGAGAGGACTGTATGGATATGGTCTGCTGACCTAGGAATGGAAAGGTGTTATGTAAAGCAGCAGAGCTGACTTCCCATGATAGCAATAAAGTCCTAGGCCTCCCCATTAACCTGTTCAGTGCTAAAACGATGACCTTTGTAAAGGAAAAGTTGTGCAGACAAGATAATTAACTAACTAAATAACTAATGCAAAAATTATGTAAGGATAAAAAAATCTACAAAGTAAGGATTGTGCAATTGTTGTTAAAGGATCATATGGGTTGCAAAACACTAAACTATTCACTACATTCCTTTCTTACCATATCCTAACCCTGTGTGAAGTTTCTGCCAGTGAATGAAGGCAGAAAAAAGCTGCTTGTTCTCCTTCCCCCTTTTTTTGCTTCCAGAAATGTGCAAGTTGCCAACCATATTTAATGAAAGCAAATGGTGGTGAGTCACACTGTTATATTTGTACTGCTCAATATTAAATATAACATTATAGTAATATTCTTCTTGTTATATATTATGACACTGATAGGCTGACCATACACAGCTCCCTCATCATTCTTAACTAGGATGGCAGCTCTTTACCAGGACCATTCATAGGTTTTCCCCCCAACTTGGCAAATGTAGTGATTGATGTATATAATAATTGAGCTACATGAGGCTCCTGTGAATTAATATTATTATTATTATTATTATTAATAATATTAAACAGGATTTATATAGCACCAACATATTACGCAGCGCTGTACATTAAATAGGGATTGCAAATGACAGACTAATACAGACAGTGATATAAGAGGAGAGGACTCTGCCCCGAAGAGCTTACAATCTAGTAGGTGGGGGAATTTCACACACAATAGGATGGGAGATATGTAGTGGTGGGAAGTAGTGATGGTTTCAAAAGACAGAAGAAGATGGGAAGATGGGTGTACTGGCTATATAATGCAGAAATTGGGCACAGAGAAGAAGCTAACGGTATTTTCACCCTTTTTAAAGCTAAACTCCAGGCAGATATATAAGACACACTTTTGTTTAGCTTTATCTATGATTATTGTTATTAATAATATTTTTTTTATTTCGCCAACATATTACGCAATTTTCAAACAAAAACCTTGGGACTTTAAAGGCATTTATTCATTCACATCTAATACACAGTTAGTTAGTGACTTATCAATAATAGCACATGCAGGTTACTCACTTCTGTTTCCACATTTAGGTCCTCGATTGGACAGATAGGTCAAGGGGTCAGTTCTTTATTAAATAGGTTAATATAGATCACTGGCTAGGATAAAAAAAGCTTTATTCATTTTAAAAGGTTCCTTAGCAACAATTATCCATAATGGTTTCCAGAATTGTATACTATATGTGCACCACTGTCCAAGCTTATTAGAAAGGTAACTATAACATGCATTTGCTACCCATCACCCATTACATTGTATTCAAATCGCCGCTATATTTGTGCTCTTGCCAGTAGCAACCGCATCCAAGGTTATGAACTGCAAGTATAAATCTAACCTGAGCTCTATCCTTTTCCTGTGTAATGCTCTTAGAATCAGCATTAGGATAGTTTCATGCATCCAGCCTTTTAAATAGTCCTATAAAGTAATCATGTTCGCATTAATTTACACCACTATCCAAGCTATTGGGAAGGTAACTATAACATACATTAACATATTACGCAACACTGGTTGATTAAATATATATTTTTATAAATACCAACAGGTATCAACCTCTTGGAATCCACAATTTAGACCAAGAGATGGGTCAATAGCACAAAGAGCCAGTTGGATTTCAGTGTGCAGGTGATTACGATGTGCAGGCTAATAGGAGTATGTCGAGACCTGAACTCCTTCTGAAGTCTGCTACTTCTACATTTATTGTTTGGAGAAAGACTTACCGGTAAGTCTATTACTTAACTGCAGCAGATAAATGAGCTCACTATTTCTCAACCAGGGTCCAATGGAACCCTAGGGTTCCTCCAGAAGTTGCAAGGGGTTTCTTGAGCGATAAACAATTTGTGCCTCTTAGTTTAAGTGAACCCAATAATCTGGCCAACGAAATAGGAGGAATTCTTTCTACTGACCACCAAGCTAATATACTGTAAGTTGTGTATTTAGTAATAGGTGGGGTTGCCTGAGGACCTTAAATTTATTTCAAGGGTTCCCCAATGTTACAAATTTCAATAAACAATCAATTAGGTCTTCTGCAATGTCAAACTGCTGTACTGTGTGGCTTTGTAATTCTTTAAACTGCATTGATATAAATCAAAATCCTTTAACAGGTAAAGTGGAATACATCTGTGAATTTAGTGTTTGCCTAGAGCTTAGCATAAGATTTCTGGATAATTTTTTATGCAAGAACCAAAATACCAAGCTTAGTACTTATATCTAATATATTTATATCAGATCATTGAAAACCTGTACAAACTTAATGTATGCCGGTGATAAAGAATAAAATATGGAGTTACTGTCGCTGGCCTCCCGATTAAAATGCTGGTTGAGATGCAGTTTTCACTGGAGGTCAGAAGCATATATGATCTTTTTATTCATATGCTCAGTTTAAGCTGCAGAGGTTTTGTGACAAGTGGCTGTATGTGGTACATAAAAAATAAAATTCTTCCAAAGACCAGGGGTATGACTCTTATGGCCAGGGTTTTCTCTCCTGCTTTTCTCTCTCGCTGGTGAACTTGCCAGGACCCAGCTGTTGGTTTGATGGCCACAAGCTGCTCTATATTCCAGGATCACAGACAACACCTCCTTTGTCAATGAAAGTGTTTATCAAATGCATTGTAAATGTATATTCTTACAATATATATTTATGCTACTAAAAAAAACTAAAATTATGCTTTATTAGTTAAGCTTAATCAGCCCCAAATAATACATATATCTCCTTCACCCATTTACTTATTTATGTTATTCTTTTAGTTTTTTTCCATTCAGATGTGACCTGTTATTGCAAGCACAACTATAATATTAGGATGTACAGTCTCATTTATTTCCATACTTTTCCCATACTATGGTGGTCTTCAGCAGTGGTCCAGTGCAATACTGGTTTTCCCTCAGGAATGAATGGCATATTGCATTCATGCACATGATTAAAGTGGAACTAAAGTTCCACTTTTAGGTTTACATGAACAAGGTCATTATGGCAGAAAAGGATAGGCGATGATTGTCCAATTGCTTTCTGGAGTCAAAGCTGAGCCGTTATGGGAGTTATGTCATCCCAGCACAGCCAATCCCCAATGCACAGCAAATGGCCAAAACTCCCCCAGAAGAGGAAGAAGACAAGGAAGATGGCATTGCCCGGTGCTGGAATAGGTGACCCACACTGATTTAGATCTGATTTAGGGCAACCTATCAGAGATGTTTTTGGAAGGAAAGATGGGCAGCTCTAGTTGGTAAGAGGGGTAAGTTATGCTTTCCCAGCTTGTACAAAAGGTACAAAGATACACATAAATACCAAATGGGCAGCCACTAAAATGTTTTGCATAAATGAAACTCATACTTTTAAAACCTATCATAAAATTCTATATATAGGTTATAAATATTACAAGCCTGGTTATTCCTGCACTCACTATGGAGAACAAGATGAACATTCTGGAAATGCAGTCCTTGTGTCCTTGGGACCTTTATGAGTGGGCTTTAACTTTCATGCAATGTGTGCCCTTCCACAATATTTTATTGTAAAATCTGCTTCTTTTATATATACATATTTTATTGAGATACAATCAGTGTCATGAAAAAAAAACAACAATTGCAATAACTATATTGAACAAACAAAACAAAATCTGCTTCTAATAGCAGGAATGTTTTAAATACCAAACCCCTTTAATGGGTTATTACATTATTAGAACAGTGTGTCAGTGTTTTCACTTGGTTTTCAGCTATGTCGACCCCTGCTGCTGTGAAATGTGGAGACAAGTGAAGAATCCTTGCCATGCCCTAAGCTTACATTACTATGAATGTTCAGATAAGTATTCTGAATCTGTCTGAACCATTGTCTGAAACTGGAGACTATGTGGAGTATTTGACCAGAAAGCATAACAATGCCACCGATTGTGAGCAAAGTGTAGCTCAAGCTTGTACACACAGATGTTCACTTACACAGCTACACTCATACATAAAAATGACGTTGTCTAGACTTATGCTGTGGCCTAGTGCCAGGGCAGCTGTTTGAGGGAAACCCGGTAAAAGTCAGGACTGACAGGACAATTCATGGTCAGATCATTTCATATCACTGACAGCCACAGCTGGAATGGAGAGGGAACCGAGTGACTCAGTGGGATTTCTATTCTGCTGATTTTTTTCTTTGTTCCCAGCCACAAAAAGTGCTAATAATAGAATTATGTTTCAGCATAATACTGGAGCAAAGCCAAGAGTCTTCATCAACTGACATCTGAGCAGAATAACTCTATTACAGCTAACTAAATGTTGTTCTACATAAATGAGCAGAGCCTTTGTACCGTTGGCATCATGGACTGATTGGGACATTTTAGAATTTGTCATAGATTGGGAAATGCCTGAGCCATCCCATACATTTAAATTTAACAACTAGATATTGAAGGAAGCTTGTACAAGAAAAAAACAAGACTGGGCAATGGATTGTTTGTATGACTAGGCAACTGGTATTTTTAAAATGGATATTAACAATGGCAGCCTATGAATTTCCTTGCAATAGGTTTCCTTCATAAACAGAACAAGAAAACAGATTATTGCAATGCAGTAGGTATACTGTCCTTTTAAAGTCAAACTCTAGCCAAGAAGCTAAATACACAAAGAAACTGCATCTATGTGGACTAGTTAAGGGATATGTCATTCTGTTTAACCAGTTATGTGATCTCGGCATTTCTTAAAGACATAATAGTCAGATCTTGGGCATGTGTGGCAGCACAGCTTGGTACAAAAGCACACCACCATGTAGTCTCATATCCTCCTTTGGCTTACAGTACCATCTGTATGCTGATAACACTCAAATCTATCTGTCCACCCCTGACCTGTCTCCCTCAGTCCTGGATAAGGTCTCATGCTGCCTGTCAAGATCGCCAGTAAAAAGCTGTCGGATAAGCGCGGCTCTGTGCGCGAGCTTTTTCCGTTGCTGAATAGCGCGACCGCGTACGATTCCGGATCGCTAATACGAATGCGCGAGCGATAATCCGATTCTGCTTGATGAATCAGGGGCAATGGCTCACTCGGCTAAAAAAGCCTGATACTCCTATAAGGTTGAACTATTAACCACAGGATAAGTACCAGCTAGTTAGCTTACCCTACTTATCCCCCAACCTCCACATTTCTATGCTGGAACAAACACATGAAGGGAACAGCTACAAATAAACACAACCAAAAAGGGAAAAAGAAGAGTTTGTTTTCAATTTGCTTTTACTATAACTGTCTAGAACAACATTTGTTATAGATTATTAAAAAAAATTCCTCATTTTTCTGCATATTTGCATTTATTATTATGAGTCATAATCACTGAAGCTTAATTTTGGTAAAAGTGCTAGCGTGCAGTCGCAATACATATGTATCTCATATGTGCTGACTTGTATGACTGATCTAGTAAAGCAGCCATGCTGGAGTACAGATATGCCACATCAGCATGTAAGTAAATTGGAAGGAGATGCACTTCTGTCACATCACAACCTATGCAGCACATAAAAAAAAAAAGAATATGTATTTCAATGACTTAAGCCATTGTTATGACTACCTTTCATCTTAATGGTATACTGACGTTATATTTTTTTAGTCCAGGCATTACTTTTAAACACCAGTGTGTCTTTGTCATGGTGCCTGGCAGCAGTGCCTGTAATTGTACAAAGGAGTATTTAAAGCAGAACTAAACCTAAGAATAAAAGGTTTTGTATTGCACAAGGGACAGGCCATGTCTTTTCTGCAATAAAACAAATTTACCTGCTTGTTCACAATCTGGTAATTTAATCAGAATATTGTTTGACTGTTGTCCATGTTGTTGGACTGTCACAATTGTTTTTTTTATTCTAGAACAGTTTCTCAGACTCCCTTGAAATAATTTTAAGGTTTTTAGGTAACCTCTATTAAAACCAGTGTTTTGGGGGAACACAAATGTTTCTCCATACATACACGTTATACACAGTCTCCATACACTTATATACGCACATTGTATAAAAACACTGTGTGCACATACAATCCCTTACTTTTCTGGTGGCATGGCTTGCTGTCCTTCACCTAATTCCCATTGCACTCTGCGGATTTCCAAGTGGGGGAAAAGGTGTTGGGCCGCGTAAGACCGCCATCTTTGTGCCTGAACAGAAGCAGCAGAGAACCAGCGGCACCACGACCCAGATCAGTAGGTAATAGTGCCAATAGGGTTTGCGGTTACTGTGGTGCCAACCCCACAAGTTTACAGAATCAACAGTTAATTGTAATCTGCAGGGTAGGTTAATAAAAGTACCAAAGCAGAATGATCAGCATGTCAGCCAGGCAACCAGCAATATCAAAACAAGAGAGAAGTATCACCATCTAAGTTTCTCTGTACTACGTTTATTCTCATTTAGGACCCATTTAGACTATTAAATGCAATAATGCAAAATGTTAACAAATGTTCTAACCCTTTAATATTCTTGCTTTAAAAATCATATTTTTGGTAGGAATTCAGCTTTCAGCTCAAAAACTTCAGCTCTTTTTATTGTGTCTCACACCTCCGAGCATATATCAGAATGAAAGTTAATTCACTGGCACTAAGCCATATATGAACAATTAGGTACTTGTTAAATAGCACTCTGTGCCATTATTTTTTTTTTAAATGTCGCATCTGCAACCCCTTATTTTAACGTCCAAAAAAAAAAAAAAAAAAAAAGAATGTAGAAAATTCTACTTTTCACATAAAACGTTAATTTAATATGTCACATTTGATGAGGACAATGTTGGGTTGTAACAGAATATTAACCTGTTCCTATAGTTTACCTAAAATCACAGTACTGTCCCTATTAAATCAGCAGTATTCTTTGATGGTCTAGAAACTATTTTATTAAGCAGCTTAGAAGTACAAGCTGCTTATATGGCCTGTGTATAGCTTTCCAGAATATCCTATTTATAAGGGATACCTAAGGACAGCGGCAGTTTTAATAAGGAAAACAGTGATAGACTCTTCTTGGATAAGTTCATTAGCTCATTGTCAGTTTGCTGCTGGCTAGAACTAGATCTGTGTCACTCTTGTAGATTAATAGGGATATAAAACACACAGGATTAGCCTACTCATTAGAACATTCAGTACAAATTAGACCCTACACTACCTAGCAATTCATTGGCAAAACCAGAATGCTGCAGTGTTTAAGGTAATCTGTAGAAGAAAAGCTGCCATTGCTAACTTCATTTTCTTTTCTTTTTACTTAAGGTTCAGTACCATCATCTTGTTCCTGCCTCCATTGTGATGCACCATTATAAAAAAAAACCTATGTTAGCCTTTTTAGCCGCTAACCTACAATTAACAGCCTATTTAAATAAAAGCAACACAATTTATTCATTTCAAGTGTGAAACCCCCATCTACCTACTTCTTCAGTTTAGCCTTTCCCAGGACTGCAGAAGCTTGTAAAAGAAAAAAACATCCTGGCTGATGTTGGCAGGGTTCTTTCAAATGTTCCACATCCTCATCCATTTCTATAAATGGGAAGCCTTTAGCATGATATGGACCATCCAATAAAATGAATGTGTTTGCAATGCTGTGTGCACAACTGAGTATTGGCATGAACTTTTAGTATTGTTTCCACCCAGACTCCAGTTTGTTTTGTCTTTTTTCCCCTCTTATTTCATAAGTAAAACAAATAAAATTGTCTAAAAACAAGATATCATTCAACTTTCTTCTATTTCTGCAATTGTAAGTTGCATGGCACCGTTTGCATATTTTCCAAGTCCACATTTATTTACTTCTCAAAGCATGATATATAAATTTGATCACAAATCATGTTTGTAAACCAAGGATAAACCTTTAAGATCTACAAGGCAGTGAAGTTAGAAGTGTTGAGGTTCTATTGTTTGAGGGATCTGATCATACAAAGACCATAGAACACACTGGTAAAAGTACAAAGCAATGAGCTCTGATAATGAAGGCAAGTTTAAACTGAATTTCACCCTCTGTTGGTCAAATGTTGTACTGCACCATTTAATGCATTTCATTTATTTTTGGAGCAGTCTGCTTTTTAGACCCCTAAACAGATACTTTTGTATGAAAAGCTTCAAATGAAAAATTCAGTCTACGTCGATTTCCCAATTCTTTAGGCCTGTCAAACCATGCTGCTGCACTGTTCACTAAGAGGCATATTGATAAAAATATTAAACCCTGGGTGGAAGGAACACTGGAGTGTGTTGGTCATAATGATCATGTTTTGCCAAAGGTAAATTATGCACCAGCAATGCAGAGCTAATAAAACTACATGCTATGTAATAATATGTAGCTGGATCTATGCTACACTTCAATCACCGGTCAGATTAATGTTTTCAAGGTAGGTATTTGAACTGGCATCTGTATTCTTAGTACATTATGTATTTAGTATGTGAGCAATATCAAAGAGACTGAAGCAGGTGTTTTGATATTCTCCAAAATTACTAACCAAATGGGGATCTTACATTACTGACAAAAGGTAAGGAGTATACTATTGATTGAAAATGAAAAAAAATCAATGAACAGGCTGTCTCCAAGAATAGATTTCAAATATTGATGGTAGTGTACCTTCAGATTGATGGTATCCGCTTTCCCAAATAAATGAATGTGGAGCCACTCTTTAAAAATAAATTGTTAATTAGGTTATTTCCATTTACCTTTAAACCTTCTTTACCAAGTATCTTATCTCCTTTTCCTTGTATTCTGTAAAGGGTCAAGGATAAAAGGGGGCATACAAACAAGGAGTGCTACAGCATATGGTAACTAACTCATGGGGAGTTAGAGATAAGGGAGTGTAAAGCTACGTACACACTTCCAATTATTATCGTTGGAAAACGAACGA
>NC_092858.1:45286993-45293198 GCF_032062135.1 Pyxicephalus adspersus | reverse complement strand
CTCCAAAGAATTGGCCAAATTTTAATTTATAAAGACATTTTCTTAAATGTACAGTGTCTGAAAGTGATGACCTGTAGATATTTTTTATACATCAGATGTGATAATACTCTTTTTACAGTCAGTAGAGACCTAACATAACTAAGTGGTTGTACCTCGCCTTCAAATCTAGGTAGAAAATAGAATTGCAAATAAAACATGATGACACAGTTACAAGCCTAACATGAAACTAAACTCAACCAAAAGAGGAGCTTTCTGCATTCCCATTGGCTTTGGACATGGTTGCTGTTATTGCATCATCCCCCACTGGATCTGTTATTTGTGCAACAAATTCTTCTGGTGAATGGACTTGACTCTGAAGAAGAAAGGGAAATATATTAATAACTTCCTGTTATATGGTTATTTTAAAATGAAATTTAAATGCCATTATTTCTTCCAACTGAATTGGCTTGGTCATGTATATAATTTTCACAGCCAACAGACCACAGGAAGAAGTTACTTTATGCACCTGCTTGAAACCAGAAGCTACAGCAAGCCACCAGCCTTGATTCAGGGCGATGTTAATTTATACAACAAAGTCATATTTCATTTGGAAATCTATACCTTTTAGTTAATGTAAAAAAGCAACCTCTAATTTATATATATATACCTGTCCAATAGATCCTACCAGCGAGTCTGCTGGCAGTAAAGTGTGACTTGTACAGTTCTGTTCCGTATCATCAGCCAGAATGTCAATTGGCGTTCTGGAAATGTCTGCAGATGGGTCAAACAGCAAAGGAGATGGTGGACACTGCATGCCATCCCCTACTACATCAAGATCCTAGAAAAAGAAAAAATGATCAGAAACAGCATAATTGTCAGAAGAAGAAAAAAAATTGCACACCAGGACTCACATCACTAAATTCAAGGGGTAGGTTCTCTGTAGGCTGCAATTCAGCCGTACTCAAATAAAGCTCCATGGGAGCCATATCCATCTGTTCCGGAGCAGGCAACACTGGTTCAGACTTGTACATTGGCGATGGTAACCGATAGTGCAATGGGCAACAAGGTTCTTCCGACAGGCTAACTGGGAGTGATTTGTTACATGGAACTTCTTCAGAGCCTGCACACATCTTAAAAAGAACCTGATTACTGTCCTGACAAATATCTGCACAGGTTCATGTTAAAGAAATGACAGGAAACATTAGTAAATTATACTAGCATGGGAAAAAGAAACCGTGTACCCAAGTTTCAGTAAACATGTCAAAAAAAAAAAAAAATCAAACTCCACAGATTACAAAGAAAAATTGTGTTAAATTATGGAAAACCTCAAAAATCTACTCCTTTAGTAATATAACAAAGTAGAAAAGCAGAATACAGTTTCATTAAACTGCTACTTTATAAACCAAGCTATAAAATTTAGTCTTAGCCAATATTTGCTAAACATTTTCAAAAAGAAACAGGGAAGGGGATTCCATTAGTACTTTGGTCAACTAAATTGAATAATAAATATCATTTCTAATAGCCATAAAAGGAATCAAAACATTTCTGGACACAATATTATCCAATATGATATTTTTTATATCCTAAAAAAGGGCCAGAATGTTTAATGCTTAATGTACAGAAAATTAAAGCAAACAAAAACACGTTTGTTTTAAGCATATTATACATTTCAAGTGTACAAGTGTATATGCAAGTCACCCCGACTGAGTGCCTTGCAGCCAATGTATGTTTCTTCCATCTGAATTCACTGGGCTGCAAGTTAATAGCACAGTTAACAGACCACAGGAAGAATTTCTGTAGGCTCCTGTTTGAAACTCACAGCAACAAGCTGTCAGCCTTGATTCAGGGCCATTGCTTTGCAGACTAGCTGCCAGAAGAAATGTACTTTTAGGTCTCCAATAAAGAACATATTTATAGTTAATTACAAGTTTTACAGTTATGTATAAGTTACATTTTTTACACCATAAAATTCTATTGCCCAGCCTATGAAACTGTGAAATCTTTTGCTTTCAGTCAGTAGTCTCAAAATACCAAAAAAGCTGTTGAGACATGTAAATAGGGAATTGCAGGAAACATGGTTACCCTTTAAAGATAGAGCATCAAACTAGTCCACATAGGTAGTAACTATTTTAAGTTACTAATCAGACAGATGACTAGGGGGCAGCAAATTGCAATGTGTAGATGCTGTAAAAATAGTATAGGTGCTATTTCAAATGCATCAGCAGCCCATTTAATTGCATAAAACATGTAAGGTATGGTGTGAATGAGCCCTTGTCAGGGAGGGTAAAATTCCTATCCTGTCTTGTTTTATTTAACTAATGCCAAGTTTATATACAGTAATATTAATTGTGACAGCAGATGAGGTGAGATGTACTTCAGGTAACCGCTATCAATCTTTAGTCAATCAAAAAGGATACGTGAAAGGCAGTGTCTAGTCATTGGAAGACTTGGGTTGGAACAACGCACATCTTCTACAAAGGCCAGGCAACGCTGACTAGATCTGGTGGTGTGAGCCTGGTAAATTACACAAGCACAAATCAAAAATGTTACATAAAACACAGACAAGTTGCTTAAATAATACATATTACACAGCATCTTTAGAGAAAGAACTAGTAATCCAGAATCAAACAGTAAATGGGCAAAAGTTAGCATAGGCTAACATAAGGAAAATAAACAAAAAATATGAACTGCGCTCTATCTGGGGACAGACTTGGGATCAGAACCGACCACTACTGTAAAAGTAATAAAGATATACCTGCTGGGATACACCTTCTGTAGCCAACATACGCCGTTCTTTTAACTGACGATGCAATAGAGCTTCTACTCCATATCGCTTTCTGTATCTGCGTAGTGCTTTTAGTTTCTTCAGATTGTCCCGTTCTTTTGAAGCCAATCCTTCAGGTCCAGTAAGTAGACTACTCCCTAAGGTACGGGAGAGACAAGATACTGACCACCACAATAGGCTACAAACAAATGTAAATAAGATGTAATAAATGAAAAGTGAATAAATGAGATGCTGAAATGTACATGAGAACCATGAATGCATGCAATGCTTCTTGTAAGAACTTTAGATTCAGCTAGACTGGTCACAGTCCTAAGAAGGTCAGGAAAAGATAATTCACTTCTACAGACTGGGATCCTTCCTTTGATAAAATTTAGACATAGGTGCTTGCTTAGTGCAAGTTTATGCCCACACATTACAAGTGGCTTTTGCAGAGTAATGTTCTATGCAGCAAAAGAATATTTGTATGGCTGGTGTCAGGGGAAATGAAGCATTTCAAAAGTGGAAGTAGTTTAGGCCTTTTAATTATATTAAAAAATAGTAGTCAGTCATATTATAAGGCATAAACCATTAACAAGGAAAATGCAACACCAAAGGAATGCCTGTTTATAGTATGTGTGCATTTAAGTCATTAAAACGTATACATACCTAAACGTTCATGTTCACCTTTAACACCATGCAAGTAATTTCTTTTTTTTTCCTTCAGCAAGTGTTGTAGTCGCTTAAACTGATCAATATAAAGGGACTGTAAACGAATAAGCTTTTCACGCATTATGAGGGTGACTTCCTCTGCGGTGTACACTCCGGCATGCCTACATTAAACAAAAATATTATTATTACACCTCCAATAAAACACATACCTAAACTGAAAAGGTAGAAGATAAATATCAGCCTTCAAACAAAGCCACCTAACATATGTATATTTAACAATTAATTCTAAAAACAACTGATTTAACAATAAGCCTTTGTTTACATGATCTTTCAAAAGAGAGTTTTTTTGTGGCTTTAACCTCTACCAAGCTCCCACAACCACTTGTTCTAGAAGGGTCTACATACTACAACACAGCCCCAACATATTACACAGTGCTGTACATTAAATAGGGGTTGAAGCACTATAGCGGCTGTGATCCCTACAGTCACAGCTGCCTGCATGCTCAGGGTGCTCTATGCCTTAAGGTTATGGCACAATGTTACATTAAAACAATCCCAAAATGAAACACAGCCTTGTTTCCTAAAGGCAGGACAGCAATATTTACTTGACCCGTTTATTAAAAGGGAATGTAGAGATTTGTTTGTATTTTAAAGAATGAATAGGAGTGCAAAGCCTCCCGTGATACCTACGTCATGCATCCGGGGAGGCTCTTGGGTGGCTCCTTCTGCGCATGCCAGAGCACCTCTCGTCAAAAGGGGGGAAAAACAAAAAGGCGATCTCATTGCGCATTTGTGAGATCGCTTTTTCCCCCCCCTTTGACGAAAGGGCAGATTTATTTCCCTAGCTATGTCACCCGATCTCACACCTGGGTCGGGTGACATAGTAGGAAGAACTCGGAAGAAGAGGAGATGGCAGCGCCGGCCTGAAGAGGGATACCAGGACCCGATGGACAAGACCCCCAGACTGATCGACTGCGCTGCGGGATTAAAGGTAAGTTTTTCTTTTTTGTTTGTTTTCGGTGTTTTTGAGTTTAGTTCCTCTATGTATTAATGAGTTTTGGGCACCCATGGCCATTTCAGTCATTGTTGTTCCTTCCATGGGCCACGTTTAGCAAGTACAAACCAATGCCTACCAGAAATCATGAAAAGAAACCAGATAAACTAGGTCATGACACCTGTCCCCTCCTAATAAAAATAC
Source organism: Pyxicephalus adspersus (assembly GCF_032062135.1). NCBI lineage: Eukaryota > Metazoa > Chordata > Amphibia > Anura > Pyxicephalidae > Pyxicephalus > Pyxicephalus adspersus. Next base: position 45,288,588 of record NC_092858.1, on the reverse strand, counting down.
ATTTTTTTAATAAGGAGTTAAAGTTTTACTTACTTCAGAGGGTCCTCCTGATCACTGTCCAAGCTGTCGGCTTCACTATCAAGGTCTCCCATCCATGTCTGATCCACGGTGACTGCCTCATGATCGCTATCACTGCAGCTGTCTTCATCTACTTTAGATCAATAAAAACTCGATGTAAAACTTTTTATTTTAACTACAATCACTAGACAAGTACAATAAGCTACTATGTGTAAATCATAGCAAAATTACTATAACTGGAATATTGGATTCATGGTTTGGTCCTTGTAAACACAAATTTAAAATATTGTAACCTAAGTATTTATGTAACAGTATTCAGAAATTACTAAATATTGTGCACTGTAATTCCCATTGAACAGACTAACCAAATGAGACTGATCAGAAGCCCATAAAAAAAAATCTTCATTCTAATAACCACCAAGTCAACACACTTCTCTAAGACTGTCCCCTATCATGGGTTTTAAGGTTTCATTAAAAAAAAAAAAAAAAAAAACTAGATAAATTACTAATCACATTACACTTATACATATAGTTGTAAGCAATCCCATAAATAGGGATTTTGTTCAAATGTCCTTTATTTGGAGTCCAAAAAGGGACAACAGGAAGTCTTTCAGGCATCTATAGGAGGGCTGGACACTGGCAAACACAAATAAATTGTAGTCCAGCCAAGAAAATCCCTCCCCACTACCAAGTATTTTTATTAATAATAAACAGGATTGATATAGCACCAACATATTACACAGCGCCGTACATTAAAAATGGGATGCAAATGACAGACAGATTAAGACAGTGACACAGAAGGAGGGGAGGACTCTACCTAGAATAATTTACAATCTAAGATTATCACTGTCACAGTAAAAGTAGGTAACATACCAAGTATCCGGCTGGACTCATTTCGGCTGCTTTCCTGGTTTTGTGTACCCAGTTCACCACGTGCATAAGAACTTAACTGGTACAATAAGGATTCACTGGATGTCCCTGTGTTTGACTTTTTCATTTGCGTCTGAAGAGCCAGTGCATTTCTTTGTGCATGCTCAGCACAGAAAGACATTCTGTAATAGTAAAATGTTAATAGGTTATATTAAAAAAAATTCCACTATACAATGCACAATCATAAGAAAAAAAAAACCCACACACAACACTAAAGACATTTCAGCACCAAGTTTTGTTGAGAATGTACACTAGGCTGCACAGATGCACAGCTCAGTTATAGAGAAAATGCAAACAGGAAGCTAAGCTTGAGTTTTTGCAAAGCAGAAAAAGAAATGCAATGTCTTCAACAAGACACGTGTCATCTAGGGGCTTTCCTTCTTGCATGTGCAGGGATACTACTACTATTTGTTTTTTTTTTTTGAAAGACATCACCTGATCTCAGTCCTGCACAATGAAAGATCTGGTGATATGAGGAAGGAGGAGGATAGTATAACACTGGATGGAATGGGAAAAGGGAAACCAAGAAAGCACGGGAGTCGATAGACTCAGTTTTTGGATGGTTTATAATTTTTAAACAGTATTTATATAGCGACAACATATTACACAGCTCTGTACATTACATAGGGGTGCAAATGATACAGACA
>NC_092858.1:45227775-45286668 GCF_032062135.1 Pyxicephalus adspersus | reverse complement strand
AGACCTATAATCTACAGAGGGAATGTCCGGGTCATTTCATAGAATACAGCTCCGGCTTACCCATCCTTTTTGTCAGGTTTAGGAGCAGCGGCGGTGCAGCGTCGCCCGTTCTTGCTGGATACGTAGCTGCATTGTTTGTATGGAGCGTTCCTGTCTTCCAGTATGTGTTTGATGCAGAATTCATAGCCATCGATGCGCGGCTGGGAACACGGGCGCTGGGTGTACGCACAGGAAAGGGCTTCATACGTCCTGGACACCGGAGTCAGGCGACCTCTGCTCGGCAGAACGTGGATCCGAATTCTGTTCATCTCTGAGATCCAACAAAAGACAATTCAGCATCAGTCACAATAATGATAAGGAGAGGCGCTGTGGTTATTTATGAAGATGCAGCAAGTGAATAAAGTAAGGAGCATGTGGGCATGTCATGATGACTGTGTGAATGTGTCTTCACCCAGCACATGTAGACATTCACACATGCTCCTCCCTGTATTCATCTGCTGCAACTTTTCTACTCCTGCACTTTGTTACAACACAAAATTACAATAATCACATCTTAGCACAACACACAGACATGTTATTAGTCGTGCTGGCCCAGCTCCACAATGTAACTTTCTGCTTTACCTCATTAGAGGCGCAGATGTTTACAAGCTCATTATTACACAAAGGGGAGAACATTTCCTCCAATGCTCGCTTTCCTAAAGTATGCTTACAATAAAACCCAGGAGAAATAGAAAATCTACCCCCTCACATAACTATTCCGGCTCCCACCAACTGAGGCGCCAGACACTGAAGTGACTCAGCACACAGAACACACAGCCGCCATTTTACCTGCACGGCCGCTCCTTTCACACTGAGACAGAGAGCTTAGGGTAGAAGCTGGAAGTGGCTTAGAGGAGGGGGGGGGCATCACAAGGGGGCAGCGCTTGCGACGTGACGTCTGAGGTACAGAACGTGACTTCCACTGTCCGGCAATATGCTCCCCTTTGGTAAGACGTCACGTGACTTTCCTCGCTGCACTTGCATTCTATTGGCTGGGTTGTGAAGGAGCACGTGGGTGATCGATGTCCAATCTAGACGCCTGACAAGTGAGTGCAGTGTTACAGGTTATTGTTACTTGATTGGTTCTTAATAATTGGATTTATTTACACTGCTGAGAAATTGTGCACATGGGGGTGATCAATACAAATCAGGGCTGCTCAGATATTCGAGTTGTGCTTTGAAAACAGAAATAACTAATGTATAATTATTTGCAATTATGTGATATTTCCTTATTTCCAGGTGGATTCAAATTAACCCCAGAAGGAAATATTTAAATCTGTTGAAAGACAATAATACCTTGGAAGAAAATGGGCTATGTAGACATGTCAGATGATTCTCGGCCAGTACGAGATGTCCAGCTCATCTGAGAGGAGAATCTGACGTATACAGCAGTTGTCCAATGTCGTTCATTGATCTGTTGTGGCGACACAAGTAGGATTTTCTTATCTATTAAACATTTGTTTGCATAACAGTTTCTGCTCAAAGAAAGTTGAATTGACCTCTTCTCACCCGCAATCTCTCTAGTTTTCACTGTGTAAGCAAAAACAAATTCAGTCATTGGTCCTGATATATTAACCACCTGGGCGTTACACTGATGTCTAGATTTCTGTACCAAAAGCGTTACACTGTTTTTCATGAAATTTTTCATGAATTTTTAGATATCATAAATATAAAAATGGTTTGAAACACACAATCATGTAAAAAAAATTACTTTTAATAAAATTAAATAAAAGACACAAAAATCAGCTTAAACAAGAATACATAAATATATGAAAAATACTGAAAATGCCATAATTCGGTATACTGTATAGTAATATATTTTTCTAAAACACCTCCCTAGTGTGGTAAATTGTGTCCAACAGTCCAACGTCACATACCTATAGACAAAACCACATAAATATATTTTGTATTATTTTGCATTGGATTGGATACAGGACTTTGTATTCAATCCAATACAAAATATGAGTTTGAATTTACCAGTTATATACTATGTATTTATTTTATATTATTTTGTATTGGATTGGATACAGACTTTGTATTCAATCCAATACAAAATATGAGTTTGAATTTACCAGTTATATACTCTGTATTTATTTTATATTATTTTGTATTGGATTGGATACAGGAGTTTGTATTCAATCCAATACAAAATGTGTTTGAATGAGTTTGAATTTGAATTTCCCGCACATGCGCCGCCGTCATCGCCGAGGGACACGTACACGCTACGGACGGAGAAGAAGCTGGACGGCTTCTTCTTCTCGGAGAAGGCACCCGACGCTGGAGAGGGAGAACGACGCTGGAGAACGACGCTGGATGATCACAGCGGGACCAGGTAAGTGATCGATAAACCCGAACTTTTCTCACTGTATTTTCATACAGTGAGAAAAGTTCGGGTTTATCGATAATTGCAATTTTTTTTAACCCGGACCAAGGTCGGGTTTAGCGGTAGGGTGGTTAAAGCTCTCCAAGGCTGGAGAGGATACACTTTCGGTAAACTCGGAATGGATTTCACTGCATGCGCAGTGAGGTCGCCAAATTTATTTTTCATCCTATGTCACCCGATCTCGCTCCTGAGTCGGGTGACATAGGATGAAGCACCCGGAAAAAAAGACGCAGATGGTGGTGCCTGGAGCGCCGGCTCCAGGACGGATGCCAGGACGACGCGGAACCCGATGCAGGACACCACCAGAGTGATCGGACTGCCCTGCGGGATTGAAGGTAAGTCTATTTTTCTTTTCTCTGTGACCTGTGGTCACGTGAGTCCCATTTGCCACATGACCTCCCCTAAAATAAGAAACTGGCAACAGGAAGTTGCCTGAACAAGCAGGTCCTCTTGGCTCTGATTACAGCTATTCCTGGTTGCATCTCCAATTTCTGATACTCTGGTTTACTGACCCCGGATTTGCTTGGCTACTTTTGATTCCTGCCTGCCCTTTGGCTCTGCCTGACTGCTCCTGTTTGCCGCCTACCCTGACCTCTAACTTGTCTGACCACGCTCCTGTTTCACATTTCTGTACCATGCTTTGTTTCTGCCTTTCAGCAATCACCAGCCTTTGCATGCCTGCAGCACAACATTCTCACTTCTAGAGGCTCTGGAGAAGACCAGGCTGTTAGACTCTCAGCCAACCAGGCTGGTGACATGGAGGATCCACCATCCCACCGACACCGTGACAGGCAGGGAAGGTAGCTGAGGGCTAAGTACATCTAAAATAAATAAAAAAAAGGGGTCTTAGGGCCAAATGGGGAGGCCACCCTGCTCTTCCTCAGACGGGAATACCAGGTGAGGAGCAAAGTGTAAGTAATGGTAGAACATAGAATATTTTTCAATAACCTAACAAAGCATAAAATAATTTAACAGAATAATGCTGAAAACAACCAGAAACAACTACACAAACCCCCCAGGAGTGGTGACAGTGCCAGCTAAATTGCCCCCTCAAGAATGTTGTCATCAACAACTGTTATAACTCTCCGGGTGTTCTTTGGCATCAATATTAATGTTAGTGGCAGGAATATTACCCCACCCCCCACCACCACCAGATGCAATGTCATTGGTAGCAATATTAACCCCTTATGAACAGTGTTGGTAGTGGTATTATTACCTCCCAAGGAGTTGTGGCCTTTAAATTAACCTCCATTAACCCGAGTCAGTAGAAGTGGTGTCAGTGGCCATAACATTACCCCCCATACCCAGGATTGGTTCTATTCACAACAGAGGCAACAGATTGTTCTGCAGGATGAATCAGGTATTGTTTTGTCTCCTCTTTTTTTTTATCACTGTCTTCTGCTTCCTAGCTCATTCAATATTGGCACCATAGATCAGCCAATCCTCATTACTGTGATGTCATAGCTCAATTTAGCCAATAAGGCATTTCCTCTTGCAGTAGATCTGTTTACTGTCAGAAACCTACTGACCAAAGATGGTAGCAAGGATCAACAAATTCCTATTGGCTCTGCATACTATACTATGATGTCACAGCTCAATGTAGCCAATAAGGCATTTGCTCTTGTAGTAGAGCTGTTTACTGCCAGAAACCTACTGACCAAAGATGGTAGCACGAATCAACAAATCCAAACCAAATTTTGAAGTCCACTGGACAAAGCTCTTTAGTTCAAAACATGGATTATTCCCACAGAATCCGGAACTATTTGGACACACAGCGTAATGTAATGACAACGATGCAGACATGTTTGAAGTCCTTACTGGGTGACAATGCCTCCTATAAATACAACGGAGGAATGACAAGCAAGGATAACCAGGTGAAAATTAACATCTCGGTATCTCCCCTGCGATTGTGCGTTACTTCCCCACCTACTAGATTGTATGGTCCTCTACTCCTCCTGTGTCACTGTCTGTCATTTGCAACCCTTATTTAATGTACAGGGCTGTGTAATATGTTGGCGCTATATAAATCCTGTTTATTAACATTACTAATTATAATTATTTATAAACTGCAATTACATTTTTTTTTTGCTGATACATTTTATAGCCCCCCCTCTACAATGTGTACAGATCGGACAGCCTATATAGGCCACATAGGAGACATAAGGGGTGGTGGGTTGCACCACTGAAAGCATGCATCCCATACACAAAACTCTATTTGTAAATGTTGTTATTCTAGTTTCAGTTTTAAGGAAAACACTTCCTAATATCCCTTTATAGGCTATACAGTCATCTCTATCATGGTTATATGAGCACTTAGAAGGACAAGTCAGCTTGGTAACCCGAGCTCCGCCTCATATTATTAACCTGCAAGAACAAGCTCCGCCCACCACAAACCTCGCGCCCGCTTTCACGCCCCGCCCACACAGCGCGGCGTATGACGCACGCTCATTTCTTTTTCTACGGCTTTCCGGTTTCAGTACGTGAACGTCCTCTCCCACCCAGACATGGCGCCTCCAGGCCGCTGGTACTTCACCCGGGAGCAGCTAGAACGCAGCCCGTCCCGCCGCGCCGGCGTGGACCCGGACATGGAGCTCTCGTACCGGCAGCAGGCAGCCAACCTCATTCAAGACATGGGCCAGCGGCTCGGCGTGTATCCTTCCCTGGCCTGTAGCTGAGGCCTGAGGCAGGGAGTGAGGCCTGGAGAGGGGCAGCTGTGCTCGGCACATGAGGGTAGCGGGGCGCTGTGCTCTGTGGGGGAGACGTTCGCACATATATTCGCTGTACACGGAAGGTCAGCTTTGCTTGTTATGTGGGTACCGGCGCCGGGCCCAGCTAATACCAGGAATAAGCTCTTTCCGGTGTACGAGGCGGACAGCTCCGTCACAGCACGTGTACCCGCCGGGTCACCCGAAGGTTTCATTGATGGGTGGCGAGTTCTGTGCCCTGTTGCTTAGTCACGTGTCCTTGTCACCCCCACAAGCTCTTGGTGTTACTAATAAAATAGAGCCAAACACCAGAATCCCCTCTGGGCCTCTGCAGGTTACATAAATGATTCCAATAGTGTTCACTAACATCTGCCAATCCTGACACCCACCATACAAATTGCCTGAACTCTTCCCATTGTACTCTTGTGTTGTCTCCATGTCACATGTGCCCTTGACAATTGTCTGTGCTGACCCGCATTGCCTAGGCATGGTCCACTGTTGTCACTATGGGAAACAGGCCACAGCAATGATGGCAGCTTTGAGACAAAGTAATAAAATGAAAAATTATGAAAACTGTTTATGATGCTTTATAACATGATCTGCCATTCATAAAGGGTTTACATGTACTTTGGGTATCACAAGGAATTACTCTGTGTGCAGATAGACCCTTCTACTACAACAGATTGTGCCTAGATTGTCTAAATTTGTAGATCGTATGGAAAGGTGCCAGGTTTTTCTTAGTGAGGAGATTTTTCAGCTCTTCCTGTGATGCCCATGCTAATAATAAATGGGAGGGCTGTGGTAGTTACAAGGATGAGAATAAACACATTGTTTTTCTTTGCCTGTGATCCTGTTTGAGATATTTCCAAACACTTCCTATGGGAGAGAAAATCTTTTAGAAAGAGCCACAGACAACAATAAAACAGAAGCTTACCCTCCTGTCAGCACAGGGTCAATTGTAAAGGTTTGCATACCTCACATGTTATATTTACAATTGTATACCAAGGGTATGTGTGTATGTATATCTATAGATAGATATGTGTATATATATATGTATATATATTTATATCTATATATATATATATATATATATATATCTATATATATATATATACACACTGTATAATTCTCACTGAAAGACATTTTAGATGGACACTTCAGAATCTGTCTGTCTTTCATGTAATAAATGACGGGACATTAATGTGTGGTGTAATTCATTCAATAATACACCATAGCTACTTTTGTATTTTAACATGCCTTGTGTTCTTTTTTAAAAAAAATAAATCTTCAGGGAGGTAATAAACACACAGTGGCTGTATGCATTCATCTTTATTATCAGTCATGTGACTTTAAGATTGTAGACTTAGCAGATGATATCTGTCACTTTAATGAAAATATGGATCCTTATCTTGGCATTGAACTTTGTGATTTCAGCCCAGTGTCATCTAATCTGTAGTAATCTTATGGGAAGGCTTTACATTTTCACGGAAACTACAAATTGCTAAATGCTGCTGAGATACTTTTATGGTACCGGTTTGTGCTTTAGATCTTTTGTGACTTTTCACAAATTTCCACCCTTAGCACACCTAGACAGGTAATACTTGTTTCCTGGTTAGATAATGCAGCTTTTTATGTCAATGTTATGTATCCTGCGCACGTTATGAATAATAGATCTATATATATAGATATATATTTATGGATTGGTGTTGTAATGATTGAAGGTGCTCACATGCCACTGCCTAGCTTGTCAGATTTCTTACCCATAAGGCTGTATTGTCACCTCATGGGTGGGAATGTCTACCCATTAGGATAATGTGCCAATCATTGGAGATACCCCAGTTTGGCTTATGTTTTGTGCTGATCTGCATAATGTAGTAATAAGTGTTGGAAAGATTACGTGTAAATATTTATATCCTTAATTGATTGTAAAAGGTTTGTGGTCTTGTGATGAGATTTGATTTAGTATATTAAAAAGACTGCTTTGCCCAGCCTTTGCTCAAACTCATAAATAAAACAAGGGGCTGTACAGGAAATCATTATTTTATGTTATATGAAATTTTGGCAGACAGATGAAGAGGCACCAAAAAAACCTCTTTGTAATGTATATGTTGTGAAAGTGTAAGGAGATATAAAATGAATTACACTCCTGCTGCCTGTTTATTACTATTATCTGCACCCTCAAAGCCATTTATATCATGCAGCCAAACTCATGTAATAAAATTCTGGTTCACATGAGTGCACTGCAGTTCAGCATGAAAGAGAAACTATACAGGCCTGCAAGGAAAAATCAACAATAAAAAATGACATAGTATATTACCAGTGATAGAAAGCCTGTCGTATACGGCACAATTTTTTTTTCTTATGGTGAGGAGACTAGGTATTGTTTGCATTGGGTTAGAAAAACCTTTTTAATAATTTTGTGTACTTCAACAACAGTGATGCTTCACACTTATCAGCAATTGCATACCGGGCACAGAATATATCAGTATATTTGGGAGGAATCACCTTTTTGTAGAATTGTAGGCTGTTGCTTAGTCTGAAGAAGTTGATGTTATCCCAAATTTTTATTAGGTTAGTGTGGGTCATCTGTAAAGCCGTACACACAGACTTGTCCATTTACTTTGATTGTTTCTTCATCAGGTGAACCAATTCAGGATGGTGAATTAGTTTTAATGTAGTTGTTCATTAGTAACTTTTTCAAATATCTTAACCTTTAAAAGGTTAAATGGAAGAGAATAAAGTGTCGGCATCTGAATTAGTACTTTTAAATCAGATCTGTTACAATGATTGCAGTTGTTTTCAGGTAATTGCTTCATTTTTGTTTTATTAGTTTTTCCTTAGTTTGATATCCTAGATCCCAACTGACTATTAACACAGCTATTGTGTATATGCATCGCTTTTATATGGTCCAGTCTTTTACAAAATTTCATCGTAATGTAAGTGATATTTGTTATAACCTCTTGTTTCTACTTTGCATTGTACTTTTATTGGTAATTGTAACTAAAACTGAGAGCTTTGTTTTATTTAAGAATATATTACCAAGAGCTCCATTCCTAAATCTTATTTACCAAGGTACTGACATGCTAATGTATACATGTCTTCACATGTAGTACAGGCCAACTCCTAAAAAATTTTTTGTGTGGGTCACAATGTGTGCTGATTATTGGGCGACATCTCTGGTTTGTGTTTTGTCATCTACAGGTATCTAAGATGTAGGGGGAGGGCTTTTTGTACCGTTGTACCCCAAATTCCACCACATATCACACTCTGACTCATACCTAACTTTGCTGATGTAGATTTATGTAAAGCCTCCTCTTTTCAGAAAAACCTGCTAAAGTTATACTTTTAATGCTTATTTCATATTTTTTTATCCATAATACTGCTTTGGTAAATCAGAGAAGGTGCCACATATAAATGCAGGTTATCAAAGTGTTGTGTTTGTTCCAACAGACTATAGCACCTGCAGCTCTGTTTTTGGCAGCGAAGGTAGAAGAACAGCCGCGGAAGTTGGAGCATGTCATCAAGGTTGTCCATGCTTGCCTAAACTCAAAGGAACCTATGCCTGACACCAATAGCGAGGTACTTGTTGACTGCTGTGTATTAATTTTGTATCTGCAGACTTGTGAGATCAGTAAAAAAAAATTAATTTGTGATCGGTTAACTACGAGAGAGCAAAATTTTAAAATCTTTTGGGGGATCCACTTTCAGTGAACTCTGTCGGAGGCTGCCATTGGTGAGCATTTCTGAAAGTTCTAGTTGCCTGTCATGTTGTCGTCTTTATTACTGTGCTTTGAGTAACTTAATCATATCTGGTATCCAGAAGACTTTAGACTTCGGACGTAAAACAATATTTTCTTCAGTGAACTAACTAGCAGGCAACTATTATTTTCTAAAGGGGCTCAGCAATACCAGTTTTAGGATGTGAATAGAGAAAAGGGCTTTCATGTTTTAATTTGGAAGGCAGAGCTAATCATTAGTTAGGGTTGTATTATGATAAGGTAGTTTGTCTACAGCATGTTTACCATTCTGAACCTTTCCAAATACATTTATATTGTAGCTTAGTGATTAGTTTGTCCTCAATTTTAAGACTTTCTATCTTATGGATGTGTGACCATACATGCAAAATAAAATTTAGTGTCCACATATTGTAAAAGTTTTTTTCCTTTTGTAGCAATATATAGCTGATTGTTACCTGATTATTGCTGATAATGGGATGATTTGTTTTTCAAGTGGGGGTTGTCATTTATTTAGGGTTACTTCCACTTATTATATGAAAACATGATTTTAGTGAACATATTGCAGATGTCTGTGAACTATAGTTGTCAGTTTTCCCATTGTACACTATTTATTTGCACTAAAAATGCCTGATGTGTCTTGCTGGCTTTTTATATTGACTTTTAATTTTGAATAAGTACCAAAGTGTCAAGTGAATTTGGGTTTAAGAGTGAAATATTTCTTCACACTTTTGACATGCCATGTGCCAGTAATGTAATTTTCAAATATGTCTTTGGAGTGATAAATTTTAATATAGTCTTAATTTGCATTCCTTTGTCATATACCTGTATATCCACATCGCATCAGTCTAAATGCTAAAGTAGAGCAGCCATATCCCGCTTTGCTTCTTTTTTGCTAGTGAAGCAAGCAATAATATTGTACCATATATATATATATATTTGTTCTGAGTATGTTGTTTGAGAACAAGCAGAGGGTTTATGTACTGGCTTTATTGTGGCAATGTCTTTCACTGGATTTTTGGACTCTGTTGTTTTGGGGTGCATCTTTATCAGCTAGGATCACCACCTGGTTTTAGTTCTGCTTGTTGTGATAGTTGCATTTGTTAAATGTATAGATTAGTACTTTAGACTCCACAAATACCTTTGGCAGTCATCAGTTATGTAGAGCATGACCAGATGGTGACCTTGCCCTTATACCCTGGTTGTTTTGTACAGAGTGCATACCAGTGAGTAACTTGCCGTCCTCTCAACAACAGGCATATCTGCAACAAGCCCAAGACCTGGTCATTCTAGAGAGCATTATACTGCAGACCCTGGGTAAGTCTTCCAGAATGGTTGAAAATGGGAAATCCTGGAAAGCCCTAACAAAGGCCTGTCCGCTGCCATGGAGCAAACTGACCTGGCAGAAGAGTCTGCAGAATAAGACTGTGCACTGGATACTAATCTTGCAGTTGAAGACTTAAAGCATGGCAAAGTTACTGTGTATAACTTGTTAAACCACCATTGTTGTTTTACCTACAGTATTGTTTTTTCCAGAGAAGAATTTAATTGATGCCATACATAAAATATATTGATATTGTAAACATGTTTATATTTTTTTTATTTTAAGCGTTAAATGCATGAAAAGCGTAAGACACTAGAAACAGTTTGTGGTCTGTTAAGTGGAATGCTTAATGCACTGACAGCTTTGCAGCTTCATGTTATTATACATTTTTTATTTTCTGTAGTGTTTTGTCATGCCTACTTTCTTCTAAATTGCATGCTGGATCGGATTTTCCTCCAGGTTTCTAACTTTGCTTTGTGTTTTTTTCAGGGTTTGAGATAACTATTGATCATCCACATACTCATGTAGTGAAATGCACACAGCTAGTTAGAGGTAAGACCAATCATTGACATGCTTTATCATGTGTTTTATGTGGGTCTTTGTATAGTCACCTCTGCTTTGTCTCTCTCCTTAGCAAGCAAAGACTTGGCTCAGACGTCCTACTTCATGGCAACCAACAGGTTATTATTGTTATTTCAATTTTTTGAATTAAGGGTTCTTTTTCTATTATAAGGGGGCTGAGCTTATCATGGTGGGTGAGATATAATTCCATAAAGAATACCTTTTTGTAGAGTGTTGAGATATTTAAAAAATTGTCAGTGGTGTTAGTAGTATCACCTCTAATATCTAATTTGCTTTCCCATAGCTTGCATTTAACTACATTCTGCCTCCAGTACACCCCTCCAGTGGTGGCCTGTGTCTGCATCCACTTGGCCTGTAAATGGTCAAACTGGGAGATCCCTGTATCTACAGACGGAAAGCCGTGGTGGGAGTATGTGGATGCGACTGTAACATTGAAACTTTTAGATGGTTTGTATTTGTACCTGTGTTTGTTTATACATGGTTGCCTAAAAAACTGAATGTTAGTAAATTGGGTACATGTTTGGAAAACATAAGCTGGTGATCAGTGTAGGACTGTGTCAGACAATTTAACAAATATAAAAAAAAAATGGAAGGCTCCTATCGAGAGGTGAGGAAGTAGATTTAACACTGTAAGCATCATGTGTTAGCAGCAGCAAGACTCCTCACGATACTTCAATTTGGGGATTGTAATTTTGTTAATACAACTATTAAACAAAGCCCTTTTTGAGAATATACCAAAGTTACCGGTAACGCAAATGTTAAAAAAAACAAAAAAAAAAACATAAAAAAAATTTTAAAAAGACATTTTCAAATCTTTAAAGGAGTTAAACGTATACCCACTGCACATTTATTTCGTTTGGACAAGCAAAAAGGACTTTTATTTACCTAATCCCTTGCTCCACCAGCAACCATAGTTATGGGCGAACCTTCAGCATCCTTTTACAATGCTTGAATACTGGACTTACATTTTAGGGGATGACGTTAGAACCAGCGTACAGAGCACTGTGGGAGGACCTGTCGAGCAGAGAAGCCTGAAGGAGCAACAGAATAAATGTAGTTAAAAGACATTTTTACATCTTCTCTCGATAAAAAAAGGAAGCATTTAACGTTTGCAGTGTGAGGGTAGCCACAGTTCATGTTTGGATTTTATTTTTCTTCTGGAGATTTTTAGGCCCTCTGCAATCAAACCCAGAAACATAGAAAATAGACTATTTATGTTGTACAGTGCTTTAGTAAACTTTAGTAAATGTTGCCAAGGGTTTAAATCTTTTTATACATGGTAGGTTAATAGATGAGTGTTACAGTTATTATTGTAAGAGTTACGTTTGAAAAGTAGGGTCAGATTTAGAAAAAATTGTACTGTTGTGGGTCCTGATTAACCTTTGTTTTTTTTTAATAGCACACGGAGATATTTCAAATCTGCTGAGAGTGCATTCTTCCTTTCTATATGTATTCAATCATTAAAAAATGTGTTTGGGTAAATAGAATGTGTTGGAAAATTTGAATAATAGGGAATGATGAATTATTAAAAAATTAACCAAAAGTTTTATTTAAGCAAAATATTTAAAGATGGGAAAATGGCCAGTTATGGACATCTGCGTGCAAACTTTAGGACCTATGGTGATGGGCTTCAGGCTTGTGTCAATAGTATAAATTTAGGATGTTTCTGTAATCATTCAAAATGTATTGACAGGTGCATTTTGACCTGCTTCAGGTGGGTTATGCATTCATATAGACATGTTTAGGAATGCAAACAAAAATGGGCTTTTACTGTGATTAGGATAGCATATGCTTTCCTGGCATCTGTACAGTCTATGAATACAAACAATTGTGTACATTTACTTTATTCATTTCTATTTTGAATCTTACAAAGTAGGTTAGGCTTTTTCTTACTTTTTGCATTCCATAGATATCAGGCTTAGTATCCTTTCTTTTTTTTTCAGATTTAACACATGAGTTTCTTCAGATATTAGAGAAAACTCCAAATCGATTGAAACGCATACGAAACTGGAGAGTAAGTTTTGAAATGCTGACGTGATTATGCTTCTGTATTGAAGACATTTTATTAGAATAAGTACAAATATTTAAGCCGTTTTGGTTAATACTATTTTAATACATAATAGGGTGAAGACAGTACAATAATAAATAGCAATACAAACAGACAAAAAACCAAAACAGTGAGGAAAGAGGGACGGGGTAGTGGATGGGGTTGAGAGAATAGGGAGTGAAGACCTTGCCTTTAAACCCACAGTAATACAGCCAGGGGTTCCAGGTAAGTTCAAAATCATAGGGGGTGTCCTTAAGAATGCAGGTGAGTTTGTCATTGACCATAATCCAGTTAGGTTTGAATGAAGAACTGCTTTGTTTATGATGGGAGATTTCTTTAGCAAGGGAAATACGAGCTGCCATCGATGTGACTTGCTAAATAGAACACATTCAGGAGTGACTGGTACAGATAATTGTAGAACAGAATATATCGACTTCACACCAGAATTCCTGAGCGCTTGGACATGACCACCAGATATGTTTCATCTCCAAAGCATAGGGGAGGAACAATTCTCACAAAGCTATCATGGACTTAATACCACCTTAGCATAGCTTTATGTTCTCATGACTCTTTTAAATGTTCAAAACCTAATATGGAACTTCCAAAAACTAGGTCAGCTATACATCAGAATTAGTTTCTGGTAATTTTAATGTCACCTGCATGCTTTAAAGAAAATCATACTAATCTTTATTTGTGAATCTGGGATTTTTTATTGTTAAAAACAAAATTATAAAGTCCCCTTTCAAAATCAGTAAGCAAACAGGTCTTTATTGCGCAATTCATTGTATGCTGCCAAGGATGTGTCAGGTAACCCTAAGTCCCCTGGGGCTACTGAGACAAAATGAACTCCTGCTTACATGTACAGTGTTTTGTCATCCCAGTCTGGCAAAATGGCCAAAAATCAGGTG
This sequence comes from Pyxicephalus adspersus, assembly GCF_032062135.1. NCBI lineage: Eukaryota > Metazoa > Chordata > Amphibia > Anura > Pyxicephalidae > Pyxicephalus > Pyxicephalus adspersus. The sequence continues at coordinate 45,272,946 of NC_092858.1, read as the reverse complement.
AATATGTATTGTCTTTAAATGGCTGTTCATTTTTGTCTATTTTTTTGCATCTGGAATTATATTTTAAAGGATAACTAGACTTTCCCACAATGGCCACATAGGCTCCCTACTCTAACTTAAAAAAAAAAAGCATTTGAGGTGTACAGCCTCAATGACTCTTATGGGGCTTGTATGTCCTCAATAGAAGTCAGTAGTAGTAGTAGGGAAATGTAAACAAAAATTGTACTATGACATTTTAGACCTACCTAGGTTTGAACCTGTGGATAAAGAGTGTGTTAGGATAATGTAGTGCAGTGGTGGAAAATTAAGTGCACATGGTGGGTCTTTAAGAATAGTGAAATCAATCTGGCCACCTACTAATGCTTTCCAGCAAACCCTGAATGTGTGCTAAAATAACATTTTCAGTTGTTTTTTCCTAATAATAATCCTATATTTATTTAACACCAACATGTTATGCAGTTATGATCATGCCACTATCCATCACAGGGGCTCACAATCTAATGTCCCCAACACAGTCTAAGGCTAGTTAGTGCACTAAATATTCTACCAGTATATCTTTGGAATGTGCGATTAAAACTTGGCAAACCCTGGGAGGGAGCATACTCCATGCAGGTTATCCTAAAACTTTCAAGCCTGTTAACAACCTGATTCATAACTGTGATGGACTTACAATAGTTTTTTTCTTAACATCAGACTTTGTCTATGTAAACCATTGCTAAATTTAGCAATGTAAACTAGTGCTAAATTAAACTATGAATTGTTCTATATCAGAAGTAGGAGTTCCCAAATCACCAGATAATTAACAGAAGTGATTATAATTGAGAACTATAGTAATGCCTGGAAAAAGTAAAATGTTAAGTGGTTTGGCTGTGCTTCTTGTATGCATCACCTTTAAATTCCGTTTTAGTTTTCAATTTAATATTTAAAATAGTGTTTGTAGGTATCTATACCTGCTAAATTAATTAGCATTTTGGTTCTGCAGGTGAGTCCTGAAGTTATGTATTGCAAAATGATGGATGTGTCGTACTAATCCAGCTTACTTAGCAATCCTTGATATCTCTCAGTCTATTTATTTTTACAATCCTGCAACTGGAAACACATCAACGTTATGAATTGCATTTATTTATATTTTAATATATTTATAATATCTTTCTGTTAAATATATTGTTTTTTTTAACAAAATCAATAACAGCCTAAATAAATTTACTCTTCTTAGGGAATGATATTGTAAGTGCAAAGTTCACACACTACTGTTGATTGATATTCTAGCAAGAACTTGTTTTTATATTGTTTATGCTAGACATTAATGCAAGTGTTTTTTTTTGCTATATAGATATACCAAGCAAATAAAAAGCCCAAAGAAGGTGAAGGAGAAAATGATAGTACCGACTGCTTCTCTGATCAGGCTTTACTTAGGATGATCTCTCAAAGTGGATCGATGAACAAATCCCCTTTTTCAGACTCCTCTTCTCAGCCTTTCCCAATATTAAAACAGGACTTTGGAATGTCTGAAGAGTCATGGGGAGCCCCTGAAAATACCCAACAGGACCACCAGAGGACTAGTGAATTTATTGGTTGCACAGATCAGTCACAGCTCCCAGGAAATAAACCAACAGTAGCAAAAGTCTCACTGAAGGAATATCGTGCAAAGCATGCTGAAGAATTAGCTGCACAGAAGCGTCAGCTAGAAAATATGGGTGCCAGTTTAAAGGAACAGTATGCGTCTGCTGCTCAAAATTTACTTATACAGCAGCAGAAAGACCGTGAAAGGGAGAGTCATGCCTCACCTATCATTCTGAAGATTCCTTTGCATGAGGTTAGCCATGAGCGGACAGAGAAAACCTCTAGTCTAAAACTACGTCTTCCTGTGCCCACCCGTGAGAAACCAGAGGATACAAAGATCCGCATAAAGGTGCCAACTGAGGACAGTAGTAGCAGCAACAAAGTTCGAGACAAGCACCGGAGCGGTTCATCGTCACACCACCACAATAGTCAGTCCCATCGTCATCACCATCATAATTCATCCAGCTCTAGCAGTAAACGATCATCTTCCAATGTGGGAGGATCATCACACAAATCATTAGAGGCATCCAGAAAAAGGCCCTTGTCTGAAGATAACCCTGGTCATGATTCTGTTTCACAAAAAGTGAGCAGAACTTCAGTACCAACTAAAACTGAATCTCCAGTTGCCCAATCAGCCCACAGAGCGTGGAGTAGTCACAGCATTCATGACAAAACAGACAGAGAAACTTCTGGTTCTGATGGGCACAGCTTATCAAAAGTAATTGATTACCAGGACACTGTAAGCATGATACATTCACTTCTAAGTGCACAGGGAGTGCAGCCTATAGCACCCCGTCAGTATTTAAATCAATACGGGGAGTACCGTAAACATAGGCCAAGTAGCACAGATAAATCTAGGCCTCCTCCCCTACCTTCTGAGCCACCTCCTCCTCTGCCACCACTTCCAAAATGACCTTCCAGGTTTTTTATGATGAGAGAAGGATTGGAGATGTTTTATGTAGCCACTTTTCAGCACTATTACACCAGCATACTACTTTCAACTCTCCGTTGTCCTTTGTGTTTAATTAATCATCAGAAGTAACTATTTTTTTTTTTTTTTTTTACTTTTTTCATGTGTTTTTTCTCTTAAAAATTTTGAAGGTGGGCCTGCTGTGATTTTTAGATAACCAGTCAATTGGTCACCTCATTTATCAGTTTAGTCTTAAGGCTTGGCTGCATAGGTGATACTTCAATGGCAGTACTGTGCGTCCATGAATTGTGTGATTTGGAAAATTGTAGATGAAAAGTAGATTTAACATTAGGAGTTTACAGGTACCTGTGATATTCAGAAAACAGCTGTTCAGTTGTTCCCAACTCTTAAGTCCCTTTTACCTGGGTACCTAATTATGTTTATATATATTTTTCTAAAGCTTGTGGAAAGGGTGAAGCCATTGGCGTCACAATGCAATGGCCTCATTGAAACATTACCTTTGTAGCAAAGACCTTATCTGTGTTGTCTGTCATTCCGTTGCTGCTGTCCTCTTTGAAAACGGGTTTATGGTTTTAATAAATATACATAGAAAGAAGAAATGTAAAGTTATTACAGAGAATAAGAAGTTATTTTAGCCAAAATATTGTAAACAAATATTACAGGTACGGATTTATGCTTTCACAAGACATTGTCTTTTCACATCATTTTTTTCATCTCAGGATTTATTTATGAAAAGCTAGCTTGCATGTAAAATGGAGTCATATGAGTAAAATGTTGAAATACCAAGAGAAGAAAATCTGTACCATGTCTGAGATTTGAGATGTCCTGTAATACATTTTCCTTGCTGTAAAGGAAAAGATGTTAGTTAAAAATGACATTTTTGTTAAAATGCTAATTGTGTTTACATAGAAGTTTCCACCTTTTTAAACTTTGTATTTCTAACAGATTGTCTCTTGTTTTCCAATGTGTGCATATAAGCATGTTGCTACATTTTTCCTTTTTTTCCCACTTCTGAACCAGAAAAGAGTGGTGCTGTTCTTTTGTATGCAGTAACAAAATCATTGTCATGCCAGCCAGTCTAAGGTCACCGTTAGCAAATGGATTTGGATATTGAAGATGTTTTCCATCTCTTCCAAATTTTTGACTGAAAGCCGTGATAACTGGTGTCAATGTTTTTTGCTATGTTTTCGACTTTCTGGAATTCATATTTCCGAATAAAGGAGAGGTGGAAGTAAATAAGCTTGTTTGCACATAATCAACCTCGGCTGCTACATTTTTGCAGCAGTAACTGTGAACATCCCACTGACATATCACTGACCCGATTCTTTGGTAAAAGGAAAGCTATGAAAAATTTTTCGAGCCCATTTCATCTTGTTTTTTTTCTGGTTTAATAATATTGCATTATTCTTGTGTATATCAACCTAGGCTGTTATGTTATCTGGACTGGGCTGTTCTGTTCTTGCATAGGTCAGTTTTTATATATCACATTAATATCTTAACAGACCAGCTGAAATGCACGCAAATGTTTTATCGGAAACCTAACTAAAGTCGCACTTTACTAAATAAAAGATCCAGGTAAGGTGGTTTTGCAGAAAGGGACAGAGGATGTCCCTTTTGCAGGAACCCAAATTACCCTGAGTGCACCAGTGAAATGTGAAAAGGCTGAGCTGTGCATGCACTTTGTCTGATTTGATTGTAAGGGAAACCCTGCTTTATTTGCATGTGCTGGGGCGAATGAACTCAGGAGCGCAAGTTATATCCTGGAAAGTCAGACGTCAGTGTTCTCCCCAGCCCCTTTTAGCTGGGTGCACCACCTGGCTGTTTTGGGTGGTTACAGATTAGTGGGTTACAATACAGAGGCCACCACCCACCTATAATTTCTCCCAACCCGGCTTAAAAAAAATTTCTGGGTTTAACACTGGAAGTCCTTTGCTGCATAAATAACTCAACTTACTGAAGAAGGAGGCTGAATATGACAGCCAAGCAACTACTATTTTTGGGAGATGTCAGCAGTGTGGATGCTTTATTTATATCCCATGACAGGCTTTCCTTAACTTTTGCTTTAATATGCCAGAAGGTAACTTAGGTGCAGTCATGTAATTGATATTGACAAGACATAATCTTTGTTTAGTTTGGGAGGACTTGGGAATTTTTTAGTAGCTTAATCACCTAACTTAATTTACTGGAGAAGAATCTTTAGCTGTTGATCACTATCCAGATGCAATAATAGCTTCTAATACTGTAAGCCATGCAGATAGCAATGATCAAACATAATTGTGCAGTGCTCAAAATATGTGCAATTAAATGCTTTTGCATGTATCCTGTATAGATAATCACTACATTGTGCCAATTGCTCCAAGTATATAGCGATCCTTTGCTAGTCTTGGTAAATAATTTCAGTGATTTAAAGCTGAACTGTAGTTTTACCAGTCTTCTTTTACATTTGTGGAGAGTCCTCCCCTGTCATGAAAGCTCATAGTCCTATTTCCTTGTATACTTTACTTTCTACACAAAAAGCTTTAGACTGTGCAGCAGATATCCTAAAGTTCCACGTCTAAGTTTGCATGGCCAGCGCAAGTCATTTTTTCAGAAAGGGACAGGCAGTGTCCCTTCTGCAATGCAATAGCGTACCTGGTTGATTGCTCTAGGTCTCTGAAATCTGAGTTAAGCTGTGCATGCATTCCCTTGTGTGTTGGGATGAATGAAAGCGCAGGAATTGCGTCATCCATGAACAGTCAATCAAGATGGCTGAAGATCATCCAGAGAAAATAAAGGAAGATCCCAACGCTGGTACGCGTTTAGTCTGCCTACCTTTTTTTAGGTTTGTGAGACTGCAAGCCCTCTCTACCTTTGATCTGAGCAAAGCAGACGTTTTCAGGCTACAGAGGCAGTGGTAGAAGAGAAAGGAACTCCTCTGTCACCACTCCTAGATCTGCTTCTCCCTACAAGTTCCTCCTCACTGCCTAAGGCTTTCCAAAGAAATCATCTGGAAGTTATGAAGTCACAGGTATTATATGCTTACATTTCTGCTGAATTGCTTTATGATTTAAACAAATTATAAAAATTATTAGGCTCTACTTTAACAGGAGAGGAAAGATTGAGTTAAAAAGGCTTTCATTCTGGAGTTCAGCTTTAGGTAGTATGATTAGGCTACAATAAAGGACCCATTCTGCCCTTTGGCATTTTTAATAAAAATATAATTTGCAGCTTACCATAAAGGCTTGATTTAATAAAGTGGAGTACCAAGGGAATTGTAGTTTACCCTAAATTAAAACCAGCACTGATAAATTGAACTGGAATGTTAAACACAAGATTGGTTTGGCCATTTCTATCAGACATAGGATTATACCATAATTATGCCATACAGTCGTCCCAACAATCCATTTGACAATATGTGTTTAAAACTTGTGTTTAAAATAAAATGTTATTGTATTTCAAATGATCTGAACATAGGAGGACAGCACAGTCTCTTCGGCAGATTTTATGGCAGGCACTTCATAGATACGGCTTTTCAAAGCACTGAATTTCAGGAATGAAAAGAACCCATTTCTATAGTGTAGTTCTAAAAAATACAAAAACAAGGCATGTAGATATGTAAGAACTTGTTTGTGTAATGCATTTTTTTTTAGATTTGTGTACAAGTACTGATTACCAAAATTAGGTATTACTGTTACATAGACATTTTTCCTGGTATAGGAAATCATGATAATATTTTTACTCAGGTATATAATGTTTTTATTCTGAAGGCCACATTACTTAATATATGACAAAACCTTACTGAAATTTTAAGTAAAAAAAAATACAAAAAAGTGTGTGGCACTTCCTTTGGGAGCAAGTGTGTTTTTAGGAAGTAGCACCCATGAAGGTTTTATAAGTGTTGACCAGCAGATTTTGTTACTTAATAAACATTTTACAAAAAAAGAATGTCAGATTTGGTGACATAAGCAAAAAAAAACTTATGTTCCAGCACAATTCTTCATAATCCCTGATGTAAAGTATTTTATTACTGCAACGCAGAGCTGTTTTTAATGTTTAGGGGAACATCTCCTTTAAATGAAATTAGAATGTATGACATAAAATTAGGGTCATCTGAACTTGAAATATACTGGCATTTGCAAAAATACTTTATATTCTGTAACAATTATGTATTTCTTCATAGATGTATTTATTAATGTTTTCTTCCTGCATTGCAATGTCATTAAAGGGATATCTATTCTATGAAATATTTGTATAATATATGCTTTATAAAAAATGAAATTGTATGAAGATTGTACAGTATAAAAGGTATCCTGTCATTTTTCTATCTATGCAAATGGTGAATGGCTCTTGTAGTAAAGTGGCTGTATGTCTTTTTTGGGTTGTGTCTTAAAATGTTTTGACTGTTATTAAACCAATAGGACCAATTTATTAAATCTGAAGCAAATGTGAGTTTTTTTTATTGTCTCAAGAAGTTATTTGTTTCATATCTCAAACAAAACAATCTAAATGCCAAGGAAGAACAGCACAACTTTTGCTCCAGATTTTATAAATCAGTCCCAGTGTTCTTTACTATGAAACAGGAACATGAGGCCTGTCACTGACATCACAGAGCATCCGCCTTACTTTTAGTCTTCTGTTCATTTGAGAATTGACAAAATCATTCCAGGAAAAAATTTTCAAACCAAGGTGCCCAGATGATTTGCTAGAAAAATGTTACTGGAACATTGGTCTGCTCTAAAACACATTAATACCTACCCCCATTCTACAACTCGGTTAACGGACCAAAGTGGCACATGCATGGTGATGTAGTATACCTCTATTCTTTTCAGTGAGAAGCCACTAAACAATAAGGCATGAGAGGTCCTAGTTGTTCAGAGGATACATGCACAGCTACAACAGCATAGCTACACAATGAATTTTTGAATTTGTTCAGCTCCAGAAGTTTATACTATATGCTTTAAGAATTTGCTTTGTTCAATTTTGGATTTAGTTGGGCTTTAACATTGCTGGTCTCCGGGGCCGAATATCTTATAGGGCTAACCTAGGGAATGGCCTTGGGTCCCATGGTAATGGTGGGTGGCATTTATGTGGAAGTATTCACTGCAGAATTAATGGGGTTCAAAGGTTAGTGGCTATCTTTTTTGGTTCAGAAATAGTGAGCAGGTAGCAATATTTGACTGGTCACACATGATAACTTTAGTTTTGTATCTTTTATTCTGGTGGGAGGAAAAGCGAGGACGAACTCCTGGCCTAGGGGGAAAAAAATTGTGAATCTGTGTGATGTAACTCAGTTGGAACTTGTTTGGTTACCTGGGAATTGAATAAAGTTCAGATTTTCCTTGGCAGATATACAAACTAGAACATTCCTAGGGCAATTATAATTCTGGGTACCAATGTCCTCACCCCCACATAAATCTATTTGTACGTTACAGAGGGTGATGATGTATGTGAGGCTGAATGGTATAACATTCAATTAAACATTTCTGAGGAACACTTGTATTTACAGCGCTACACACAGATTAAAACCCTAACCATCTGGCAAATGTGAAATATTTTATTTTGTTCTTAAACTTAAAATCCATGACTATTCTTAATGTTTAATAATGCATCAGAGCCATATTTCTCACATAACTCCCTAGGCTATTGCCAGATCACACAGAGCCAGGATATGGAGAGAAAAAGGCAAGGCTGCATTAGAAGAGTGTCGATCACAGTGAGCCAGACAGCAAAGAAGAAGCAATAGTAAAGCACAGAGCACAAAATTAGATGAGAGGTGAGCTAAAACAATAACTGATTCATCAAGCAGAGCAATCTGTTGTGTGAATAAAACCACTCCTGGAGCTGGGGGTTGATATAGCCACTGACACTACTTTTGTGTTATTTGTAGCCACAACACAGCTACTGACATTGCTTATGGGGGGTTTACCTAAAGGTCACAAACATCTCCTCATGGAGTAAATTTAGGGGGATAATTTTTCTACACATTAATGGGTTTGTGTACATTATGGTTGTTTTCAGCATTAATCTGTGTGTTATATTAGCTTATGTCTAAGTTCTCGAAAAATATTCTATATGCTACCATAGCCTACGCTTTGCTCCCCACCTGGGTTTCCTTTTTGGGGAAGACCAGGGTGTCCTCCCCACTTTGCTTCACGACCCCTCTTTTCGATAACCCTGCTGGGTCATAGGAGTTTCTAGGTCTGGAACTCACTAGACCACCAATGTATTTTAGATATACTTATTCATATGCCTCAGCTACCCTCTCTGACCTTCCTTCTTTAACAATGATCTTTTTTATTATTATTACACTATATTATATAGCTACGACATATTACGCAGCGCCGTACAAAGTCCATCTTCATGTCATTAGCTATCCCTCAAAGGGGCTCACAAACTATTAACCCTACCATAGTCTTGTGTCATTAATACAGTCTAAGGACACTTTTAGAGGAAAGCGAATTAACTTACCTGCATGTTTTTGGAATGTGGGAGGAAACCAAAGTACCCAGAGGAAAACCCACGTGAACACGGGAGAACCTGCAAACTCCATGCAGATAGTGTCCTGGTCGAGTTTCCAACCTGGGACCCAGCACTGCAAAGGGCCAGAGTGCTAACCATTGAGCCAACGTGCTGCCCAATAACAATCACTGTAACAACAAAATAAACCGGAGATATCCAGTCAAGAGGGGCAATAACAAATACAAGGAGTAGGGGAATAACGTACTAGAAGCAAAACAGCCTGGGGTGTCACCCCAAGTGTCCATCAGCAACTTCCATAGGTCTCGCCCTGTCCTTCCTTCTATGCTTTGTATAGCGATAGAGTACAGATAGGGTCATATCCTGGTCTTCACATGATAAAATACATTGTCATGTTACTGCCATTTTTCTATTATTACAAGCAATAATGTTTTTAAATAAGGTACACCCTAGTACATCCACAGTATCTGTGCCTATCTCACTCTGTGGACACAGCTTTTTAATTTTTTTTTAGTATGGCCCTAATGGGTTTAGCGTATTGAGTTTTTGTCCTCTCACCAGTGTGTTTTCTCTCCCAACCTTGTGATAAGAGTTTGGCAAAGGCCCTTTTCTATTGCAGCTTGCCTCTGTACAGAAAGCCAGTTTCATAATGACATGGTTTGATGAATTTTTTTTTTGTATAAAAAAAATTACACAGTCCTCATAGTTTTTAGTGGGTTGAGCTTTTTGTCATCTCAACGATGTGCAGTAACAAGTGTTTATGAATACCATAAAAAAATACACACTCAGTCCCTATGCTGCAGGCCTGGTGTGTTTTTAGTGGATTCTTTTTCTGAAATCCTGTTGTCCTTTTTCATCTATTTAACCTGCAGCCACTGTGCATTTGGTAATTCCCAGTGCTTCTAAAAAAAAAAAGAAAAAGAGAAACAATTAGAAGCAATGCAACATATTAATAAATATTATTTAATCTTGAATCTATAGATAGAAAGCCTTTAGCAGCACTTACATTGACACCAAGGTAGTTAAGCTTTTCAGTCTTGTCAACAGCTTTCATAAACACCGTAACAAAGTTATGTCCAGTTTTTATTTTTTTGACTTAACAGGTTCATAGATGGGAATGATAAACACTTGTTGCAACAGGGGTCAACAAGTAAAGTCAAGTCTAGTGCATCTGTCTGACTGGCGTGTTCATAGATGGAAATTATGAAAACTTTTCGTAACTGGGTTTTGTCTTTTTCGACATGGGACAACACTCACCTAGGCCCTCCTGGTGTTCAAGGTGGCCTGATATAAAGCAGCTGTGAGCAACGTGGGTTGAGCCATAGGGGCCTGATAAGTTATGCAATTAATATGACTGGCAATTTATTGTACACTTGTGCAAATAATTATCATTGGAAAAAACGATTAGTAACCGATCATCCGATAATCTTTAACAAAAAAAGTGGACGACTGTCCCACGCTGATGAACGAGGAATGTCACTGGAAACAAACAACTGTCTCGGCGGATCTGAATGGGGAACGATCATTTGTCTATTGTGTGTACATTTATTCAGTGATCGTGGATGGTTCTCCAGTACACGTTCTCTGGTACACGTCACTTCCTGCATCGTTCAAGCGATCGTATCTAGTGTGTGTACATTATTGGTGGATTATATTTAAATGATCATATCGTTACAGCATGTACAGAATGATCGTGAATAATCATTGATTGACGTTAAACGTTTGTACATACAGCATCGTTCTGCTCTATGCAGAGGGGAGGGGGAGAATGACGAAGAGGCACCCTGCAGCGCACTCTCCCCCTTCCCTTGCATTAGGATCGTTCGTTGACCATCGTCCGTGGATCCGCCAGGATGGTCGTTCGGATGATGGATGACGGGCGCTGTACACACACCAGATTCTCGTCTGATATCAGCCCTGAGACGATTATCGGGCGAGAACCATTGGGCGTAGCTTAACTCACATAACTGTGCACACACATTTCACTATGACATCACAGTGAGGTGAGCAGATCCAAGGGTAATTGGCTCACGTCACATTGTGGTCATACAGTTGAGAGTGGGTGAACCTTGCTGATATCTTTTACCAGTTGGTTTCTGGCAGTTAATAGCCCTGCTGCCAAAAAAAAATGCCTTCACAGTGTGATATGCAGAGCCAATAGGGATTTGTTGATCCTTGCTACTATCTTTGGTCGGTAGGTTTCTGACAGTTAACAGCTCTATTGCAAGAGGAAATGCCTTATTGGCTACATTGCGCTGTGACATTACAGTGTGGTATGGAGAGCCAATAGGGATTTGTTGATCCTTGCCACCATCTTTGGTCAGTAGGTTTCTGACATTAAACAGTTCTACTGCAAGAGTAAATGCCCTATTGGCATAATAACACATTCTATGATGACACATCCCATAATAATACATCCTATAATAACATCCAATAATAATACACCCCATAATAAAACACTCCATAATAACACCTCATAATAAATTCCATGATATTACATCCCATAATAACATATCTCATAATAATACATCTCATAACAATACACCCCATAATAATACATCCCACAATAACACATCCCATAATATTAAATCCCATAATAACATATCTCATAATAACATTTCCCATATTAACATAGCCCAAAATCAACACACCCCATAATAACCCACCACATAACCTCATCCTATAATAAATCATCCTATATTATTATATCTCATAATAACACATCCTATAATAACACACCGCAAAATAACACAACCCATAATAATATATCCCATAATACACATCCCATAATAACAGACCCCATATTAATACATTCTATAATAATATATCCCATAATAACACATCCCAAAAGAACACACCCCATATTAATACATTCTTTAATAATACACTCCATAATAACACATCCCATAATAGCACACCCCATAATAACATATCCCCTAATAATACACCCCATAATGACACATCCCATAATAGCACACCCTATAATATTACATTCCATAATAACATATCCCCTAATAATACACCTCCCATAATGACACATCCCATTATAGCACACCTCAGAATATTATATCCTATACCATATCCCCTAATAATACACCCCATAATAACACATCCCATAATAACACACCCCAAAAAACATATTCTTTTATAATACATTTCATTATAACAAATACCATATTAATACATCCCATATTAACACCACCCATAAAATTGTATCCCATAATAACATATTCCTTAGTAACACCCCATACTAATGCATCCCATCATAACACACCTCATAATAACGCATTCCATAATATATCCCATAATAATACATGGCATAACACACCACATGATAATACATCCTATAGTAACAAGTCCCATAATACCACACTCCATATTAATACACCCCATAATAATACACTCCATAATAACAGATTTCATAATAAAAAAAAACATAATAACGGTGTGTGGGTTTGTTCTGCTATTTGGATACCATTCGGGAGGCATATAGGTTTTATGGCAGCATGGCGTGGCTGCGGTACAACAAGCAATTTCGTCAGAGGAAGGCAGTTCGGCCATCGTTGCGTTGGATCAAAAAGACATTGGTCTGTGGATGCGGATTATGTCGGCTGGGAGGCCTGGGGACATGCAGTTTTTTCATGGGGGGGAACGGTGGGCAACAAGTTGTTGGATCACTGCCTGGAAAGAAAAAAGGAGTGTGCTGGTTGTTCAATGAAGGCACGTGCAAATTCCAATCAACAGGAGCTTCAAAAGGGGAGCATCCTTGCGTTGTTCACCAGACTCATTGCCTTTTCCACTGCTGTCACCACCCCACTGGTTGCCACTTTCGCCACGAATGTTCAGTATGTGGAGGGAGAATGGGCTCGCTCGTTGTTTCAAACATGGAGCCGGTAGGGGTGATGACGGTGGTGGAAAGGGGAATGACTCCCATGAACATCACAAGGCTGTGTCCCTTTTTAAGTAGGTATCCTAATCGTGGAGGGGTTTTCCCGGGGACATAGGATTCCGTGTAGTTTGGGGGTAATTCCAGAGGAGCCAAAGAATTTAAGATCGGCTCTGCGGTTTCCAGGGATGGTGACAGATAAATTGGTAAAGGAGGCATGGGTTGTGTGGACGATGGCGGGAGTGGAATCGGTCATTCATTATTTTGATGACTTCCGGTTGATTGGACTGCCGGATAGCTTAGTTTGTAGGGTATTGTTGGGGACTTTGCAGCATGTGTCGGATCATTTTTGGGTTCCATTGGTGGTAAAATTTACCACACTAGGAAGGTGTTTTAGAAAAATATAGTACTATACAGTATACAGAAATATTGCATTTTCAGTATTTTTGATTTAGTGATGGATTCTTTTTTAAGCTGATTTTTGTGTTTTTTATTTAAGATACAGGTCTACAATTAAAAAAAAAAAAAAAATGAATGAAAAACAGTGTACCGCTTTTGGTACAGAAATCCAGACATCAGTGAAACGCCCAGGAAGTTAAATACTGGTTATATTGATGGTTATTTATTGTGTTTATTATTTAAAGTGTTTTATTTATTGTTAAATAAACAGCTGGTTGCCAGCCATTTTAAGTCCAATAAGGTGTCGGTGTGTTTTTGGGGGGAACGGCTGGTAAGTTGAGGTGTGGTTTTGGTAAAAGGTGTAAGTAATGGGGTGAAGATCGGAACTACCCTAGTCATGGCCCATGAGATATCTCTGGACATAGCAAGGAATTGCACACCGTATATAGATAAGAGGTGCCAGAGGTTTGTAAATTCAGCACATGGGCCATAACCCAGTATCTCTGGATAAACGGTTTGCCAGTAAATGATTGGAGAAAATTCTGAATTTGTTAAACAATAACTCAATGACTCCACAATGGGCAGCAGTAACAACCCAAAGAAATGGAATCTACTTCTATCCCATGGAAGATTTGTCAGCTCATTTTTATCTACAGATCATTTACAATCATATATGGAAAATAAAAATGGCATTGTCACAGAAGTGATTAGCTCAGAGTCAGGCAGCCTTCTGGTTTATATAGGTTTTTAATTTTATACTGTCTTATTTAAAACTCACACTAATAATTGTATGAGTGCTGAAATGGTTACACACAAGTTTGTATTATGTGTATGAATGTTATCACATCTCAGGGGAATCTGACATTAGGAGAGAATGATAAACTACAGCGGCCTGACCAGTTGCTCTGTGTGACCTGTGTAGTAGTAGTAGTACACAGTGAGACTCAGTTTCCATGGTTACAGTTCATTCCGCTTCCGCGCAAGAACTTCCTATCATCTCTATGGTGACGGTGGACGCTTCCTGTGCCGTCTCATGGCTTTCTTCGGGCTCACTAACCTCGGGTATCAGGCCCCTCTGCTGGCCGCCCGAATTCAGCAGGACTCGGGTGAGAATGCGGGTGGGAGCAGCATCGGACACACTAGCTACAAACCAGGGGAGCCATTCATTACACGGATCACTTATCCCCAGAATAAATCAGCCATGGCCGGTAATGGTGCTTGTGAATCCCGTGCAGGAGGTCCTTTACCCTCCCCCACCAGGAAGGGCGCTTATTGCAGAAGCAACAGGTGATGAATAAACAGGCAATGTATATAGGGGTGAGGAATATTCAGGCGATGATAGGTGATGAATATACAGGCAATAGAATATACAGGCGATGAATACAGAGGTGATGTATATACAGGTGGTGAATATACAGGTAATGTCAATTCTGCAGTGAAGTAAACATGGCTGGCTGTTCACAATTTTTTTTTTCACTCACCTGTTCTTGTTTCAGAGCAGGCGCCCCCATTCTCTGAAGTGCAAATTCTTTCAGTTCCAGGTGGCCCTGGGGCATGCCAGGCGTATCTTGGCATCCTGGACTGCCCAGGTTCAGCTCAGTGTATTAAAAAAATGAAGATTGCGAACAGACAGGGGATTGGGTGATTCACAATGTTGGATGTTAAGACAAACATTTTATTTTGTGCATTACCTTGAATTACATAAAGACAGCTGTCACATGCACAATTGCAGGCTCTGCAATACCATTGTTTGTGATGCAGTGCAAGGCATGTGTGCTTGGATGCCTGTAAGAATAACTCTGGTCAACAAACATTTTCTTGCCAGAGTAAAGTAATTTTAGGTTATGTTTGATGCACAGATTCCAAATGTGGTATTGGTTTTGCTAGATTGGCTCTAGTTCCTGAAATAATGACCTCAATATAACCTCATAGAAAACTAATGAAACATGAAAATTAAGCAAAAGTAAACTAGATATGCCTACATACAAAATTAATTTTTTAAAATACTTAATGTCAATATAATCTATATTCAGTACATTTACAGAACTAATCACAAAGAAGTCATTGAAAAACTTTGTATGATTTCCTTTTATGCTGATGATCAGGACAATCACGTTGAAGGTTCCAGCAGTAGTCTGCCATCATGTGTTTATCCCATCTGCCCTGATACCTTTCTTCCATCACCTTTATATCTTGATGGAACCTCTCCCCGTGTTCCTCACTGAAAAACCTTTATGGTCATAGTAGCACCCAATTTTTTAATGTTTAAGAGCATGTTTTGTACCAGTTCTTCATATTTTTGTGCTTTATGGTTTCCCAAACAGTTTTTGACAACCATGACATAGCTGTGCCAGGCAGAAGCTTCAGTATCAGTCATGTAACTTGGAAAGCCTCCAGTCTTCTGTTTTGTATTCTGGTACTCCCATATGGGCTAGTAGTGCAGGGATGTTACAAAAAAACATAAAGTCTCCTTCTTCACTGAAATATGGTCAGAGTGTCACCTCTCTTGTCCTATAAACCGTTATTTTAACTTCGTGTCTCAGACATTTCATTTCTTTTAGCGTGGATGGTCACATCATTTAATAAGGTCACGTATTAAATCATTGAGCTCTTTTTGGAGAACTGCTGGTTTGATGAAACACTTCCTTCATATTCACTTTCACTGCTAACTCCTGGATTACACTCCAAACCCTATATATCCTCCATGTCGGATACAGGAATATCAGCGAGTGTACTGAACACTGGTATGGGAACATCAGCACCATGCGGCACAGGTCTTCTTGCGGATTCCAAATCAGGGTACTCCCACTTGTTTTTATTTTAAAAACCTTTTACATTCACAGCACAAAAATAGACACTCTACATAAGTTTTGCATACCATACGGGGAGCCCAGTACTTATCTTGGTCCCACAGTTTAATACCAAAATATGCAGGATATGCAAATTCAGTAATCCTTCTCAGTTTTTGCTGAGAATATTTACCACAAATGTAGCAAAATACATTAGGGTCATTTAACTAACTTCTTGAAGAACAAAAAGAAAATGTTTGAAATAAAGAAGGCAAATCAGAGTTTCATGAAAATAATGCTACATTTAATATAAAAATGCAAAACATCGGTGTAAATAAAGACTGATAATAATATGCGGTGTTAACATTTGTTGTTGGTAAAATCGTCTATTCCGATTTCTGTAACACAAGAACTAGAGCCAATTCAATGAAACTGATGCCATTTCTGGATTCAGCAGGCCTGAAATATACTAAATAAATTGAAAAATCCTTGGCAAGTGAAAAAATGTTTTTTTTTTTTTTTTTTGTTCAGCTGTGTATTTTGGCAGCACTTTATGTGCATATTTGAGCATTGCAACAGAGCCCTAAATCTATTGTGAAACCTCTCATCTCTGTTTTGCTGTGTGGCATCTTGCTGCACTATCTACACTTTAATCAAATCATTTTTGTGAATCTGTTCCAAAATTTCTTACCCTAAGAACCTGCCAGTGGCAGCAATGCTGCATATGGGCACTGCAAAGCTACTGGGAGTGTGGGTATTATCACACTCCTTGCTGACGTAAGCAGACTGTCAGCATTTCCAATTACTTACATGGCATGAATGCCAACTAGGGAAATGAGACTTACAACTCCCTGTGAGCAATGAGGAGACAGATAGACAGAGCCATCACAAGACCAGATGTTGCTGAAGCTCATGTGACCCATCTGGACTTTATTGTTATACAGTTAAATCTATCTAAACTGGTGACACTGGACCGACAAGTAGACCTGTTTAGCAAGATGTTTACCAACAGAGTCCAATGGTCTAGGAAGTGAAAGTTGGGGTACTGCCCTAAAGGCAACATGAGCATCCCCTGAACATCAACTATACTCACAATGGTGACAATAAACACAAAATACATTTCTGGAATTCCGGTGACTTTATATCTTTAACAAACTTCTTTATAGGCACCAGAGAAAGTTTTTTTTCTTAAGTTTAATAACAGTGATCAATAAAACAACATGTTTATTTTCCTATTTTAGGAATAAATGGAAAGAATAAAACAAAACTTCCCGCCCTTGTTCCCCAGTCTCCGTATGTAAGTTTTGGGAAGTATCAGGAGATGGTTAGACGTCACCAAGACTTGAGGAGTAAGTATGTTTACTGTGATATGAAGAACAACAGGCAGCAGGTTTTCATACTAGAAATAGTGGGGTTAGGATTGGAGGGAGAGGATATATACCTATTAGATATACCGTATTTTTTGCAGTATAAGACGCACTTTTTCTTCCCCAAAACTGGGGGGGAAAAGTTAGTGCGTCCTATACGACAAAGGTGTGATAAAATTAACTAAAATAATATACTCACCCGATACCCGATCCTGCGTGTGTCTCTGGCTGTAGCAGCGTCTGTCTCCTCTTCTCTCTGGCAGCACGTGTCTTCTCCAGTCTGTAAAGCAGAGCGAAAGAAGCCGGCACAGCGCCACCTGCTGTTCCCTGTCCTAACTGCCGTACAGTGGAAAAAAAGCACAGAGTGATCAGAACGGGAATTTGAATGACACAGAGTGATCAGAAAGGGAATTTGAATGGCACATGAGTGATCAGAAGGGGAATACCGGTATGAATGGCACATGAATGATCAGAAGAGGAATAATCTTTCAGAATCTTTTTTTTCTAGATTTTCCTCCTTTAATTGGGTGCGTTTTATATTCCGGAGCGTCTTATAGGGGGAAAAATATGGTAGTCTGGTATATAGTCTATATATACTGGACTGAACATCAGTCTCCCAAGAATAAAATGAAAAGGGAGGCAACCTTGTGTGTTATCATTCTTCCCTGTGTGTAGAAGAGTAAAGATGTAACGTAAATGTAACTTATAACATAGGCCCTGATTTATTAAAGCTCTCCAAGGCTGGAGAGAGTACACTTTCATCATTGAAGCTGGGTGATCCAGCAAACCTACAATGGATCAGGTCCAATATCGAAAACATTTGCAAACAAATAGCAAATGACTATTAAAATAATCCATTCCAGATTTAAATATCCCATTCACATATTATGAAAGAAAAATGTCATTTTTTGGGTAATAATAAAATACTGTCTTATATAAGCAACCGTTAAGGCATATATTCTGCCTATGCAAAACACGCATTCATAAACAGCTGTCCACATAGTTTTAACAGCACTGCTGATCTGATGCCCTGATGAGCACTAAATAATTAATTCCCAGGGAACCGATCTCATGAATTATAAAACACCTCTGTCGATTTTTGCCTTGTGTGAAGATGTTTACAATCAGGTGAAGATCATTTAAATGAAATGTTCTCACTAAAGATCATTGTTTTTGCAACTACTGCAATATACAAAGAAAATTTCATTTTACTGAGAAAATTGCTGCTGAGAGTGTATCGGTTAGAAAAGGGAATACTGCCAACAATCAAACGAATAAGCATTTTTAACACCATATTCAGCAACTCAGTTTACTTAGATGTACACAAATTCAGTGATGTCAGTAAACTCCTTGTTAGTAAAATCCTGCATGTTTTAGGATACTGATGTGTCCTATAGAATAACTCTGAAACTGCCACCATTATAAAAGGTAAATATATGCACTTGTGGAAGGCTGCTTACAAAATAGATAAAGAGAGAATCAGACTCAAACTGCCACAAGGGATCCCCCTCACCTTTTGTAAGTCTCCCAGTGCTCACTGGTACATAAGAATTTACAACTTGACATCCAGGCAACATTGGCTGTGTGTATATAAATGTCAAAATCAGCCTTTACAGTTTCTTAACACTTGAAGATATCTAATATTGATGATTACAACAAGAATGTATGAACATCTAGCAAATGCAGAAGAAGAAAAAGAAAGTAAACATCAGTGTATTAGAACATAAAAGACACCAACTACAATACCTAACGGGAACAAAGCAAACAAAACCTGACTTTGAAAATGATTCAGTTCTCAATCATAATGGCTTTGGAGGGCATCTAGTGGGAATAAATTCCTTGGAATTTCCTTAAGCCTAGTCCAGTCACTATAATACATTAAAATTATTCACACGAGTAAGGTGTTATATGGAGTCAATATATAAAGAAAAATGCTGTGAAAAAACATTGTTTGTCTTTCTACATGTATCTTTCTTGAATGATCCTTCCACAACTTGCATAATAAATGCTGGTAAGAAAAATGTACAAATGAACATGAAAGCATGTGGTAACCCACCTATGGGCATGTGAAAAACCATGCTTTGATGTTCATTGTGAACAGTTAAGTCCATAGTTCTGTTTTGTATGTTTAATTTTATTTTAAACAGCCATGTTCTACTTTTTGTTCTAACCATTGTTTTTCTTTTAGGTTTGTAGATCAAATGGCGGTAACAAACAAAGAATTCCGTTTATTTTAACACCTGACAAGAAGTACGATAACACCAGTAAATTGGATTTCTTCTGATATGACTGTAGTGCCATTTGTTATCTAATCAGCGACGTCTTTTAATTCTTCTCACACCATATGAATTCTTTGGGCCACTGAGTATATTAAGTTTGATTTTATTTTTACACAATCAATTTGTAATATTCTATTAGGTTTAAGACAATTGCCAAACAATCCTCTATATATTAGGTCATTGTGTATCTCCTGAGATTTGTTTATCTTTATGTTTCTTATTACATTTTTTTAACAACACCAAAGTCTAAAGTGCAGTAGCTAATAGCAGCTTATCTCAGTTTACTTGGCTGAGGACAAACCAATGCAATTTTAATTCTGATTGGTCACAATGGGTTACTGCCCAAAATAATCAGTATTGTAACCCTTTGACTTTTTATTGAATGCCTCTGAAATGTAAAGTGTTTGAAATCTGCATACTTAATTTGCATTTCACATTATACATAAATGTATACTAACTTTGCCATGGGCATGTTCACATACAATTGGTGGAAACTTTGAATCATTGAAAAGAATATGATTGATTGTTAGTGCTGTCAATATAATACATTGACATTATTAATGTAATTTAAACAATTGTATCATTTCAAATGAAATTGTTTTCTTTCTATATGGAGATAATGTGTGGTATATAAGGGTGTTCAAGCTGCCTGCAGATTTAATGTGCAGAATTAAATGGTACCACCTTAGATCCTCTCTTCCTCCTCATGAGATATGCATTCATTCTCATGATGTAATCTAGTCTTTTACAGAATAAAAAATATTTTCAATAATTTTTTTCCTCTTGATCCCAGTGACCTTAGCAGTGGTTTACCTTCACCTGCAATTATTGTTCTTTACTGTTAAGCAAGATATAGAAGTTACATCTCTGTTATTGCAAACAATTGTTATTGATAGTTTCAAGTGACAGTAGGACTAATCAAGCATTGTGTAGACAGCATCCTCTTTATGGATAGGAGAGAACAAGCAGAAGGCGGCCGCTGCTTCCTCCCCTTTAGGAAATGAATGTTTTAGCATTTCTGGATTGAGTTGGGACTCGGGGGGAGAAGACTCTGCTGTGATTGAATATATGTGAATCAGATGCTCTGTGAAATATTTGTACCTAAAGCAAAACTAAGTGTTGTGTTACCTTGTGCATTTGGTCTTTAAGTATTAGGCTTGCTCCTACTTTCTGCTTATTTAAAAGTGCTCTTGAAACCCATATTTTCAAACTTGTCTACCCATCTACTTCTGTCTCGTAAAACTCACTACTTCCCACCACCCTCTCTCCACTCCTATTGTGTGCTGCTTCCCTTACCCCTTAGATTGTAAGCTCTTCTGGGCAGGGTCCTCCCCTCCTCCTGTGTCACTGTCTGTATCTGTCTGTCGTTTGCAACCTCTCTTTATGTACAGGGCTACGTAATATGTTGGCGCTATATAAATGAAGTTTAAGTATAATATCTCCCAGGAATCTTTGAGGGAATATCTGATTCCCTGTTTTATAGAGCCCTAACAATGAAAGTTAGGCAACCAGTCAGTTTCTGAAAAACAAAACTTTTCAGCATATTAGGATTTAGGGTTTCCTAGTAGTTTAAGGCCACAGGATGCTTGTTTCCAATAAAGAATAAATAAGTGTTTTGGCATTTACAGGCAATTGCAATGTTTCTTTAGGGCACTTAAGGTTACCTTCACACTTCCAGCCCACAAATTGTAGCTTTTATAACAATCTCCCTGCTGCTGTCTAAAATGAAGTTGAGTTATCTAATCACTAAGCTGTTGCTCACATGTAATAATGGTCATAGGCTATAAATAAACTTTTCCAGTGCATTGTGTTCATCGGGGGTGAAACAAAGATATTATGGAAATGCTTCTCTGGTGTATTTTATGTTTCACCCAGCTTTTTATGCAAAGAACCAAGAATACCTGAAAAAATATGAAATTATTAGTTTTTATCAATTAACAAATTACAATGTACATAAAATGTAAAAAAGCCAATATTTGCTGTGCCCAAACTTTTTCTTTAAATAACATCTGTTCTCCAGGTACGTTTGTGCATAGGTAAGGATTTTGCAAACATATAGTCCAATACTTGATAAAATAGTAATATTAAACAGGGTTTATTAATCAATTGTACATAATGTCATGTAGGGTAAAATACAATCAATAAATCAAACTGAACCAGCTCTGTAGGAGGAATGAAATTGGGTGAGGAAAAGCCGCACTCAACTAACAAGTTGAGGTTTCTAAAACCATGGATATTCTTACCAAATGACAAAACTAAGCAAAGAAACAAGAAACAGGTAAGCCATACTGCATAGAAGTAGTAAACAAGAAAGATAGGTGTCCCTAGATGTACTGTCCAAGTTTTTTTTCCCCAGAAGTTTAAAGTAGCATGCAAGACTGAAGACCAAAAACAGTGGTCAGCCAAAGAAACTGAAGTCAGTGCTCGTGGTGCTCATAACTTCCCTTCATAAGCTGAACGAGTTCAGTGGCAAAAAAAACTCAGACTTGGCCGAAACCAGTGGGACTGCTATAAACATATTTAGTTTAGGTAGACCCAAGAATCATTGAGTTTAGTCATCTTCTGATGCCATTGGATGTTTTTTTTTTTTTTTTTAACCACCATCATTTACCAAAGGATCGGGATTCATTTATTATTTTGGAATAATTTGTCAATGACAAATATCCCAAAAGCGTACAAAGATTAATTCACGAGCAGTAAATTTTCCAGGGTGTGTGCATTGGCACCCATTCATAAAGATTATCAAGGTTTTGGCAGTTAGGATTCCCAAATACACCTGTTTTCTAGATCCTCCTCAAGACACTTAGGTATCCAGTTTGACCACCCGGATGTCCAGTTGTGTCCGGTATAGATTCTGTTTGCTCCCCAATAGCTAAGTATGCTGATGACAGCTTAAGATCATACTTTGTGATGCAGAGATCTTATGGTTGAGACATTAAATGTTCCTTAAACAAATTGAATAGCTTTAACGTGAAGATGAGCAGTTTCCATTAGTGAAGTTATATACCGTATTTTTCGCCGTATAAGACGCTCCGGAATATAAGACGCACCCAATTTTAAAGGAGGAAAATCTAGAAAAAAAGTTTCTGAAAGATTATTCCCCTTCTGATCACTCATGTGCCATTCATACCGGTATTCCCCTTCTGATCACTCATGTGCCATTCAAATTCCCTTTCTGATCACTCTGTACCTTTCAAATTCCCTTTCTGATCACTCTGTCATTCAAACTCCCCTTCTGATCACTCTGTGCTTTTTTTCTATTGTACGGCAGTTAGGACAGGGAACAGCAGGTGGCGCTGTGCCGGCTTCTTTCGCTTTGCTTTACAGACAGGAGAAAACACGATGCTGGCAGAGGAGAGAAGAGAGACACGCTGCAGCCAGAGACACACGCAGGATCGGGTATCAGGTGAGTATAATATTTTAATTATTTTTTTTAACACATTTGTCGTATAGGACGCACTAACTTTTCCCCCTAAGTTTTGGGGAAGAAAAAGTGCGTCTTATATGGCAAAAAATACGGTACATGCCAGTCTTACACGATGAGTGTTTGGCAGTTATAGATCCCAGTTTGTTTTATGACAGCATGTAATGTACTGTATATGGAATCAGGCATCACTGGATGATATGCTAGTGATTTTTTACAAGGCTATAATAAAAAAATAGGTGTGGATAAAGGTGTGGCACCCACCTGGGCCAACTTATTCATGAAGATGTATGAAAAGAATTTGTTACCTTGTTACTGAGGTATGCAGTAAAAGGTTCAATATATATTATTGACTTCTTTAAGGTGTAAATGGGGCCACATTTTACATTTTTTCGCATGCTCAGTGTGTACCAACCACCCTGATAGTAATTTGGAGCATAGAATTCACCATATTTGGGTTGTGTATTGAAAAAATAATGAACCAATACCATATCTGTATGTGGCAAAAGTAAGTGAATCCTTGGGATTGTCATATAATTTGAAGGTGAAATCAGAGTCTGGTGTTTTGGTGATCACACATACAGACACATAACACATTTGTGGATATGTATCATGACTTGAACAAAGGAAATGTCTGAGGTCCTCTGAAAAAGTGTTGTTGAACCCTATAAAGCTGGAAAAGGTCCAGATAGTCTCAATAGTCGTAAGGCGTTTGGACTGAAGGTTGTCAAGATATCTGTCTGTGAACTGAATCTACAGAGACAGTGGGTCATGCAGCAAGACAACTATCCTGAACACACAAATTTCTCCACCAAAGAACAGTAAAGAAGAATAAAGTGAATGTTCTGGAATAGCCAAGTGAAAGTTCTGAACTTAGTTCAACTGAAATGTATATACAGGATGTCTTAAAAGTCACTACACACTTCCTTTTTTTCTATTTCGTTCCAGGTATCATTGGGAGAGACATGTGGCCATTAGCATATGACAACTTAGGCTACGTACACACTTGCAATAATTGTCGTTGGAAACGAACGATTAACGACCGATTGTTCCTTAACCGTTAACAAAAAAAAGTGCACAATGTCTGGCCAACAACGCCAATGATCGAGCAAATGCTCTGGAAACGAACAACCGTCCTGGCGGATCCTTTTGGGTGACGATCATTCGCTATTTATTGTGTGTACGGTTGTGTAGTGGTCGTGGATAGTTTTATAATACACGGCATTTCCTGCTTGATTCAAACGATCATATCTAGTGTGTGTACAATATTGGTGGGTTATATTTTAACATAATAATCGTTGATCTGTCAATAGTCGTTCGTTTTCTAACAATTATTGCACGTGGGTACCTAGCCTTGGGCTTTGCAGTTTTTGTAAGCATATCATTCCCTTAACCATGGCTTACCAACTGACATTGGAGCAAGGCAGGAAGTTTTTCAGTCCCCCACTGCAGTTCAGCGCGAGTTTGAGAAGCTTTATGGCCATCACACTGCTCCAACCCATAACACAATTTACGATATCCATGGCAAGTTTCTAGAAACAGAATGTGTTCTTGACAAACCATGCAGCGGAAGCCCTGCTACTACCACCACCGAGGAAAACACTGAACTGGAGCAGGTGTTCACGCAAAGCCAGGAAAAGTCCATCCAGAGGGCTGCACTGGAACTCAGCATTGACAAAGGATGCTTCTGAGAGTGATAAAACTTTACCCAAACTGACATGTGACTTTTTTGGGGGGGCTATATCAAAAGCAAGGTGTATGCCACTATGCCCCGTAACCTGTCACAGCTTGAGGAAAGAATCAGCACAACCTGCAGCGAGGTCGGGGAAGAGATGCTGCAAAACTTCGGAGAGGCTCATATCCGAAGGTGCCTGAAAGTTGTAGGAAATGGATGTGAAGGTATACAACTAATCTTCAAGGCGTTTGAACGTGATGGCAAGCCTAGCAAGTAAAACTGCAAGGACTGTTAATGCTATATATATGAAGATTTTTTTCTTTTATTTTCTTAATCTTTTGTGTAATTTTTGGGAATTCATTAAAAGTGTATAGTGACTTTTGGGACACCATATATCATAATAATATATATCATTGTGTCATATACGAGTTAAAATAGTTGGCTTTGGAAATGTGGAAAGTGACAATGTAAGGTTGCGGTTGCCATACTTATTGTCTTCTGTGATGATCTATGCGCTAGCATTGTCATAGAAAACATTTAAGCATACCTGAAAATTATGACACACTTGCCTGTGAAAGTGCCATCCTCCAGTGGTGACCAATTCAGGCTTTTATTTCCTTATCTGTTGCCTGCCACAGGTAACCCTCCATTACTTCTTAAAAGTCCTCCATTGCTACTCTTCAGCCACCAGATAACAGGTTATGTATTTAATTTACATGAGCACAGGAGTAACAGCACCTGACAGGTGCCTAGGAGTGGGTGCATGGATGATCATTCATTGTCTAATGTATATGTGATATTGGATGATAAATAGAACGAACCCATCGGGATGCATTGCTCTGGTGCGTTGCAGCTGAGAAATGTGTATCTTCATCTTCTGATGTCACTAAACGATACTTAGAAAAGCAAAGAAATGTTTCACATTAAATTCATGGCTTGTGCATAACATGCAGCATTGCATTCTTTTTTTGTGTATAGTTCAGTCACCAGAGGGCAGTGTAAGTTAACATTATCCAGTTAGTGAAACAAGGTATGCAAAGAGTTAGATCAGGTTTAGTTGTCTATAAATGTTGTGCATGTGGGGGGGGGGCTTTCTCTCTTTTTTGCCACCAATGTAAGAGGAGTCTCCCCCCCACCCCAATAAATTGGTTATAGCAGGGGTTTACTATGAAAATTATGTATCAGGGTTCCTCAGGGGTATAAAAAAAAAACAAGTTTAGAATTGCTTATTGGATTTTTTTTTTCTTACCACTGGATACCTAAAAATGCTCTGAGCTGAGAAACCGTATTTTAGACTGTAATAAGCTACATACATGCACTAGAAAATTGTTGCCTAAAACATTGTCAGATCACACAGGCCTGTGATGAAAATTATTTTCCCCAAATTTTCACTGAATACTTGGTTTTATGGGGAGCTGAATCACAAGCACTGTATATTTGTTTAAGGTCTTTTCCCATAATTGTCATGGGATCATTTTATTTCTAACCCGTGCAAGAGCAACGTCTCGTATACCTACACGTTTCGCCTGTAGACTTCCTCAGGGGATGTGAAGAGAGCATTATCCAGAACTAAACAATGAAACACAATAGTGATGGTCTCTAAACATTTGGAAATAATAACGTACAACAAAGTCATGTGAATAATGTAAATGTGATAATTAACATATTCATATGTGATCATTAACATGAATATTCATCAACATTCATAACATGATACATCTTCAAAGGATGTAGATCCTTAATTATTTTCGGTTGTAACGCATGATCCATGCGGACAGATTTGTTTTGTCAATTATCTGTCATTCTCTGTTGTGTGTACAAGGTAGAAGGAAGTGATGTAAATGATCCTTTACAATTGCATCTACAGTCATTACAGTGGTCTGCCAGACTCTACAGCATTATAGCATTGTGGGTTGTGTGTCATTCCTTGTCTATTCTGTGAGTCTCGTACCTTGAGAACGACTTATCTAGGATGTGGACATATCTTTACATGTAAAACAGGTTTTCCTTTGGAATCGCCCTGTAGTTCTCTCATCTACAAAAAACATAGTTATTTTTATCCCCTCCCCACTTTATACAATCAAATGTTCAGAAAAAGCTTTGTTGAAGTTATAGTGTCTCCATAAATGTAAGCTCCATCAATGCTTCTGGATGTGGAGTGATGTGTGAATGTGGAGCTGATGTATAGAAATATTTTTGCAAACCCACTATCAAAAAATATTGAATAAAACCATTATGTTTTGCATTGGGAAAACTCTGGTTTAAAATACAAGGGTTTTTTTTAGGCTGTGGTGGGTAAGATTAGAGACATAGGATCTTTTTTATAAAGTCGTGAATGTAAAAATCAAGTGACTTTACCTGAGGTATGTTAGACGATGCTTATCACACCGTTTATTCTGTCCAGTTTTGTCACCTGCAGCAGGAAGGTGAATTAAAAGATAGTAGCAGCCCCTGCTTCCCTTTAGCCGTGCAGCCTGATGTATTTTATCGGCATCCCCAGCTCACACTCAGACTGTGCACAGCTAAAGGGGATTTTAGAGGCAGATTAGTTCCTGATTCTATCCCACGTGGTCATTGGTTGCTGGAACTTTATAGCCTCTCTGCTCCCAGTCACCAGTGACTGTTACAGCATTAAGCTAGGCTGACTTGCAGCTGTTGGTGTGTGAATTTGTCTAATTTACTGTTGCCTGTTTCTGACTCTGCAAGTGTATGCTGCCTGGATCGACCTTTTGTCTTGCCCTTGTATACCTTGTCTGGTGATGGATTACCCATGAACGACCTCTTGCTTTGTATTCTGGACTTGTCTTTTGGAATCCAGGTACAGTTTTATCTGTTGCCTCCTGGTCTAGCCCTTCCCCAGACATCATCCCTCCTGCACTCAAGTCCTGGGGGCAACCATGTGCTGGGAGATGCAGCCAGTCTCCCAAGGCTAAGCCGGGGCTTGCTATAGGTGAACAGGACAGGGGTTTCAACCCTCTCCACTCTATAATAATAACACTGGGGAACACATTTTATGTTGAGTTAGATCTCACACTTGTTCTTTTTACTAATTTTTGGGTGGTGAATCGAGAAATGACCCCAGTGTTTTGCTATCACGTCCAGTTTTTACGATACAGGGTACCTTTTATTTTTATCAAAAAACATACAAATTTTACATACAATGGAGTGTTCAGTGTTAGGACAATCCCACCGGGTGCTCCAACAATAGTCAGCCATCATATGTACATCCCATCTACCCTGATACTGCCCTTCCATGACTTTCAAATCTTGGTGGAATTGTTCACCTTGCCTCATCACTGACTGCACCATGGTTTTCCGGGAAGTTTTAAAGATGGTTATGCAGAAAGTGCACCTTGATGCTCATAAAGCGACCAAGCATTTTGTAGCTCTCCAAGAGTTTCTCAACCATTTCTGTGTAATTATTTGTGTGTTTACAAGAAAGTCCTTGACAATGGCTTTGAATGATAACCAAGCATTCTTTTTGACTTCTGACATTGTCCTGATGAAATGTTCATCTTTGATGAGCTGCCGAATCTGTGGACCATCAAACACACCGGCCTTTACTTTTTCAACTGACAGGCTAGGAAATGCCAAAATGAGGTACGTGAAACACTGTCCTTCACTTGGCAAAGCTTTAAAGAACTGCTTCATCAGACCCAGTTTCATGTGCAGAGGAGGGAATATAATATTCTTTCTATCAACAAGTGGCTCATGTAGAATGTTTGGATCACCTGCTTTTAGGGCAGATCTTGGAGGCCAATTCCTTTCCACCCAATGCCTCTCATGAGCTCTGCTGTCCCACATGCACAGATAACAGGGATATTTAGTGTATCCGTGTTGCTGACCAAGAAGGAAGCGTACCATTTTAAGGTCAACACAGATAACCAATAACTGTGTTATTATTACACAGTTTTTATATAGCACCATCATATTACGCAGTGCTGTACAAAGGCCATAGTCGTGTCACTAACCTAATGTCCCTACCACAGTCATATGTCATTAATGTAGTCTAAATTCAATTTTTTTTAAAGAGAAGCCATTTAACCTTACTGCATGTTTTTTTTTGGGATGTGGGAGGAAACTGGAGTACCCAGAGTAAACCCACACAGACACGGGGAGAACCTGCAAACTCCATGCAGATAATGTCCTGGCTGGGAATCAAACCTGGGACCTAGTGCTGCAAAGGCCGGAGTGATAACCCCTGAGCCACCGTGCTGCCATGTTGGTGATATTGCAACAACTCAATGACTCTCTTTATGTCTGCATATTCTTCACAAAGAGAAACTGAATGGCCAATTGGTACTGACCCAAATATATTGCCATCGTGAAGGAGGACAAACTATAAGCTCCGCTTTGAGCTATCGATGAATAGTCACCATTCAGTTGAGTTAAAGATTGGAATTCCCAATTCCTCCATTAAACCAGGTATGCTATGGCAATACACAAAGCCACTGTCAGTTCTAAAGAACTGCAGAAATGCAAATTCTCTGGTTCGAAAATAGGATACCTTCATTCCTTTTTCAAATAAGTTTTTCTCACGCAGTCTTGATGCTAGGAGTTCTGAAGCCATCTCCGATAGTCCCAAATTACGTGCCAAATCACTCAACTCATGCTGATAAAATCCCTTACAAACAGAGTCCTCTTCATTTTCAAACTCTTCATCATTGTTGTCACCTAGTTCATCACCATAATCATATTCTTAAAGAGAGGGTAGTGTAACGAAAACCGGCACTGGGATTTCATCTGAATGAGCCACTGGGCGTATAGCCGATGGTAGACAAGAATATATATTTCTATGTTACAACTATTTTTCTTGTAATATCCTGAAGTTTTCACTATACAAAAGTAACAGTCACTGAAATGATCTCCTAGCTCCTACCTTTGTCCACATCCGTAAACCCTTGACACACTGTTTGCACTCTTTATGAGGGGCTCATGACTTAGCTTGATCACCAAGTTTAATTTTGAAATATGCCAAATAGGCTTGCTCTACAAATGTGCTGATGTTCGCCCTGGGAACTGTGAACCTGCCACAGATATACCAAAATAAATCAGGGTTGTTTAGACACTTAAGACGAGAAACAGCAGAGCCAGACATGACCTGAAAGAAAAGAAATACTTGTGTAAGTAGAAAAATAATTTGCGTATTCACTACCTAGAGCAGCGCACAACCTCTGACCACACTGTCTTGCGTGTAAATAAAAAAGCCTATACAAATCCACGCTACATTAATCACATTCATATAAGCAGTAGAGAAAAACACAGGTGTTATAAAAGAAAACTAACTGCACTTTCAGAATAAGCATATCTATTTTAGTGTAAATAAGCTTAAAAATTGAAGTAAACAAAAAATGTGTTTAAAATTGTCCCCCAGTGTAACATTAAAAAAGTTTGACCTAATTTACACATAAATTAAAAAGATGGAAACTCTTTCACCAAAAAAATTGATAAATTTCCAGGAACTAATTAATATTAGTGATATTACTTTATTTGGTTCAGAAGTCTATTTTAGAAAGGAAAGTATCAATCTCACGTTTGGATAGAATTTACCCCAAATACATTTTAAAGACGTAAAAAAAAGTTTCATCTTTTTAAAAAAAAAGCATAAGCTATCATTGTTACAAATATTTCAACTTTTATTCATACTTAAATATATTAAATATTTCAATGAAATACATGGTGATTTGTTTTTTCTTTTTGTTTTAATGGTTATATTACAAAAATGTTAAGATTTCATAGAAAGCTTTTTGTAAATCGAAAAAAAAAAAAAAAAACACACAAGAGCAGATATTTATATAGATATATTTGTTTTTTAACTGCATTTGGTTGACAAAAAAAACTGAACAGAGTTAGGCCAGAACCTTCTAAGAAGACAAAAAGCCAAACCCAGAATTAATACTTGAACTCTTGTGAAATCAAACAGAACACAGAGGGCTGGTGTTAACAACGCACGCTGACATCACAGGCGCACAGTGAATTGATTGTTTTTTTTCTTTTTTTTTTGCAGATTGTCCCTTACCCACAGTCCACATACAAATATACATGTTTGTTTTTAGTGTGTGTTACAGAGGAGATAAAAAGAGGAGATTCGGAGATTCATCTATTCCACGGAAAAATCTCCGTACCAACTTCCTGAGACCACAAGATATTTTCTTCAGACTCCGCTGTTGTCCAATCTCATCCAATTTTTTTTTATAATGTTCAGAATTATTACATATGATCTTATTTTGAAGTGCGGATATATGAAGATGATGCATCCTTCAATGTTGTAGTAAAACTGTATGGCAGATAAACATTGGTCTATAAACTGACAAGGACTCATCACAGAGATTCCCAAAGGCCCAAAGCTGTGCTCATACAACAGGACCTATCTTTACAGATTTTCATGACCAGCCCCCATTACTTAGGTACATTTAGTAAAGAAGAATGTTTCAAAATATTATCCAATCTTTTACAACCCTAATCTTACCAAGCTCAACCATTACTAAGCATGAATTAGAAAGATTTGCCACCTCCCATGCTACCCTGAGCTCAATTAAAAACAAAACAATAGTACCCAATAAGAATACTCTGGACTAAAAACCTACGTGACTTCATTGTGTTAACTCCTCTTTGGAGCACAGTGCATCAACCTGGACTACTGATGATCAAAAAAAAAAAACATAGCTTTGTGAATAACAAGATTGAATAAAATAAAGTTCTAAAGTAAAGGTCTTTTTATTTAAACCGTCATATAGTGAAGAAGCAAGTTGACCAGCTACATCTCTTTCATAGATCGTATGGATTCAAGTATGCCAAGATTGCTAAATATTTTACAATCTACTCTTTTCTTTTAATCATATCATAGCTTTCTGATGTAAGAACGGTTCTAACAGATTCTGGCCTTACCAATGGACTAAATGAAATCAATGTTTTCTTTAAGCAGCCTTTCATACACCAGTGCTACAGTGTAAAGATTAGAACAGCAGTAACCTGTGCACATATATATCTTAAGTATGACAACTCTGTGAGTAAACACTACACACAAAACAAATTAATCAGCTAGATTGTTGAAAAGAGTTGTGTTCTAGGTAAGCCAATTATTAATATGACAGAAAAAACTATTTGCAAGGTTACAGACATACGCAAGGATTTCAAGATCATTTTCTTCGGCCAAAATCTAGCACGCTCAGAGGTCACCTGACATCTTTCATTGATTCGTCCTGATGGATCAATGAACAATCGAGCCTTATGACCACTGTCATTGTTTCAACAGTACTGTCTGTTCACCACTTATTTGTTCTAGTGTTGCTAGAAATGGTCGGGAAAGATGGTTTCCAGTGACATTAGTCTGTACATAGCCTAAGCCCATTACTAGTTTAACAAAAATAATTGCACAGTTTGTGATTACAGTGATAGAGCCTAACATTGTACAGACTGCAAAAATACATAATTTCACAGCAAATGTCCACAGAAGGAGAAAGAAGGATGTCAGACCTTCATACTCATTGTGAAAAATGGTGGAATTATGTTTTGGGGCTACTTTGCTGCTTTCCACATGGGATGTCTAAGTTTGTGCGGGTAGCAATGAAATCCTAAGATCAAAGACATTCCAGAGTGAAACATACTGCCAATAAGAAAGCTATTTCTAACATGTCATGGATTCTCCAACAAGATAAAGTTCCAAAACAAATAGCTAAAGGCACACCAATGATGGCTATAATAAAGCACTGGAATATCCGTAACGACTTTCTCTGAATTGTAATTTAAATCCTATTGAGCTTCTATAACAAGAACTATTCTTGCAGTCTGGAGATAGCAACCTTCAAACCTGACATAACTGGAGCAGTTTTCTCATGGAGAGTGGTCAAACTACTATGTGAATGAGGCAGAACTCTCAGAAGCAACCTGAATCACTTGTTTGTAGGTTGGGAAACAAAATATTAGGTTAACAGTCCCATCACTTTTGATCGTGCCATTCTGATGTTTTGTTATTTGAAACATTATGTTAAATCAAACTGTAAGGTTAAGTCGGATTTTTGTTAATTATGGAACAATGAGGGATGTCAATGACTTTAATCAGTTTCAAGTCATATCAGGAACTGTGGATAAGGGGTGCCAACATATGAATCCACAGCTACATATTATAATTTGCTATGTATCCATTATGTGAAAACCTGAGGCCTGAGAGGCAAAACTGTCAGTGGTGGCATTGTAATTTATGTTTTTACCTTTAGAACCACAATGTTAAACTCTGTAAAAGGCTAAACCTTGACAGACATCTTATTTTCAGTCTAGATAATTTTGTTACAAAATGTTAGAATCTGGGGTGGAGGATTAGATGTATTTATTGGGTATGTATACATGATAAATTTCCTGTAACATAAGCCTCTATATTCTTTGAACCTGGTTTAGAAGACTCAAAGCAAAAATCTTTTTTTACCACCCCAAGTGAACTAAGCCTTTCCTAAATTATGCTACAAGCACAACCCTTTACAAATATCACATCTCACGGTGGGGGTTCAGTTTGCTAAGTTTTGTTGTTTTCTTCTCAGTTACATACACTAAAAACATACATACATCTTTGTAAGCCTGTCAATGTGCATTTTGGTAAGGTATAGATCAGTCAAACTGTATTATGCCTTAACAAAATGCATGCAATATTTTTTCAATATGAAGGCTCATGAGTATTATATATATATATATATATATATATATATATATGGTTAAAAAAGAGTATATTTAGTTATTTAACTGGTAAAATTGGCAAAAAACGATTTGTGGTATGCATAAAGGATGCACAGGTATGAGTGGAACCATACTATATCCCTATGCCTATATTAGAGAATTGAAGACACTATTTTCTTTTTAATGAATTACATTTTATTGTGTATTCTTACAAAATCAGAAAAATGTCACACATTACTGGCTATTGAAAATCAAGAAGGGGTATGCCTAAATTGATACACTGGACCTTTCTGATGGATTGCACATTTTTATCACAGTAATAAGGGCAATGACCTGGAATGTCTTCTAGAGTCACTAGAACACTGGATTGTGTAACGTCATCATGTGCAGACGGACTGCTGGCTTGTACGTATATACAAAAACACAGCTAGCCATTTTAAATATCAATGCAAAGTGTAATGCACCATAGCTACGAATTCTGACAGACAGAAGATGGTTGCCCATTGGCTGCTATGAGACATTGATCACTGTCCTTGCTATATTAGTAAATTCTGGGGCTAATATGCAAATACTCATAGATAAATCTATTCAAACAACATCCATTTTAAGGTATGAGATCACTCACATTCATAAGAAAGCAGCCTATCGAATAAGAGTGGGCTATTAGTCTGACTAGGGAAAGAGATACACATCTATAGTTTAATGTCCGTAAAGAAAAATGCCACAATTTACCTAATCGGTCACCAATTTAAACCATATTGTACCAGTTTACCCCACTGAAAAATAATATTCTTTTTAAAGACCTATAAATGATAGAAGTAGGTCTTGTCTATAAAAGTAAGGAGACAATTGCAGTTTAGAGGATTTATTTAATGCAGGACCTTTGTGCAAGAAATGAGTAAAGTAGCAGCTGGCCGAGGCTGGCTAACTTCATCCGGTGGTCCTACAACATAAAGTGCAGCTTTGGAGGAGGCAATGCCATCCAACAGGTTGGAGTTCATAGTACCGGTAAGTACAGCCAACAATAACCAGCCTGTCATAGACCCCATCTACAACTGCTCACAATACATCCCTGTCTGCCTTCACCCCATCTTTATTTTTTTAATTAAAGTTTTAGTTATGTGTTATGCCAGTAACGTGTTAGTAACCATATTTACTGTATACCGCAGCAATTTGGTTTCATAGTTCAAAGACTTAAAAAGATCGTATAATGTTTTGTATATTACGGTCAGGTTTATAAAATATAATTTTACAAATGTTCTCTTTGTAAACCCAAAAGGCTCTGGGAAGTTAAAACCATTATACGTTTTACTGTTTGCTGTCTGTATCCTGCTAGGTAGTCCTGGTAGTTTTACTTTCTGCGCAGGACTGAAGGAGAGGTAACACTATTTTTATTTTAGCAAATTTTCTCCAGGTATAGCTGTGGCTACTGAGGAATTTGAACCTTTTGCTCTTAGACAACTCAAGTTTTTGGGTTTTCCATCAATTTCTGTTTTGGCGACAATAGTTGCAAGGATAAACAGAGAGGGTGAGGGTGTCCTCATTGAAGACAGATAAACAAGAAAAACTCAACAAAGTGCTAGCTCCTTTCCTACTTTATCCAAATCAAATATTATATAACTACATAATACATATTTATATACATTTTAAAAAGAGAAGAATTCTTCAGTACCTATATTCCAGGTACATGGCAATCATATGAGGTAAATGAGAAGGGTCCATAAATATAAATATCTATGTCATGTATATGACAAAAGGAAAGGGTGTATTTAGCTTATTCCAACAGATCAGAACACAATCTTTGATTATTTAGGTGGACTATTAAAAGGTGATTTATGATTGGCACCCTGGGAGGTAATTACCTTTGCTCATGTTAAGGTTTATTTTTTTCCACTTATGCAATTTTTATTAGGTTTAATTTACATATCAACCCAAATGATATCTGCAAACTTTTTCAAAATCACACCCCTTAGTAACAGTGTTCATCATACATTAGAGCAGTTCTCCAAAGTAACATGTTTCTCTGGTTTTGTCAAAAGGAATGCAACTATATCGTATAAGGCATACTTCCTAATGTAAAAGTCTTAGATTATCATAAGACCCATTCAGTACTAGTTCTGATACAGTTCTGTACATTGCCTAAAGTGGAAGCTTGGAAAGCGTGCAAAAACTAAAGCTACTGATTGACATTATCATCTACAGCAACTTTATTTTAGTTTGACAAAAAGTGTCACTTTATATTATTTGCAGAAATTCAGGCAAATACAACTTAAGAGAACGTTCCATACCTAACCACTAGGGATACTATGCTGCAACCCTGCTAGTATTTGTGCACATTTTATGTGCAAAAAAAAAAAGTAACAATTTTGTTGTACTACACTTTTATTTTAAATTCTACATATATGTAATGGCTGTCCATTTTTCAACCTTCTCTCATAAAAGAAGCAGACATAAATAGAATTAATCTTTAGAACACCCACTCCGCATAAATTCTGTTGACACACACACACACACACACACACACACACACAACACATACACACCTTTTCCGACAGATGTTTAAAATGTTTAATTTGAACACAAACAAACAAATAGTGCACATGTGTAGGCTAAATCAGAACTCTGTATATAGTAACAAAATCTAGCTATAGGTTTACCCCATTGCTATGATTTTTTTTTTTTACAGTTCTTGGAATAATTTCATTGCTTTGGTATAGAGCCATCTAAATACAATTTATCAAGTAGCTCATGTGTCCTTTCTTTAGCAACTCAGCATTAAAACACTTACTTCTTCAACTATATGATGAAGGATCATAGTACCTGGAAAAGATTTTTCTTTGTACAAAACCACATATAAATATATATATTTACACACACATACATTCAAATATAACTTCACCTAATATAATTTAAATATACAGACTTCATATATTTAAATTATATTTTATAAATATATATTTTATCTATAACTTTAAAACATTAGAAAATTATTAAATCCTCTTTTTGTGTACTAGAATCCACTTTTAACGATGGGAAAGAAAAATATATTCAATAAGATGCGCAAATGTAACATACTGAAGAGTCAATATTAACCAAAGATACCATTACACTTAACAGCCAGAATTTTCTCATTAAAACCCTACAGCTCATGTACAATGTACCAAAACATTTTAAAAAAATAAAACAGAATTCTTCAGTTTTATTACCCCCTTCCCCATAAACCGATCTCCCTTCATTTACAAGAAGGTACTTTGAGATGCAAGAATACCTTTTTTCTGAAAAAATATGGCACATATTGTATAAGAAAATCATTAATACAGATGCATGGGAAAGTCCAGGGGTTAAGGCTAGAACTTTTTATACCTTGGTTCTTCTTAGACAAAATGATGTTCTCCCAACAAAAACTGCAAACGTCTGACAGGTTTGAAATGTTTTCCACAGGATTTCCATGAGATGGTACATTATTTATCAGCTTAGTCAGAAAGTTTAATGTTGCAACTTTCAATTTCAATGAAAAAAAACCCTTTGTCGTAAAAAGCTCCCACAAGGTCCTGTCCAAAAGCAGAACACAGGATAGTAAGATTTGACTACAGAAATAACCACTAATGTTTTGTTCATAAAATCTGGAGTAGTCAGGCAGGTTTTGTCTTTACCATCCACACAAGTGTCTGAAAATTTTTTTCAGAGGATCTGCTCAAAGCCTTTCCTTCTATTTCTCATATTGCACTGGGAGAAGAAAAGGCAGACTTTTAACTTGTAGTTATGGCCAGGGCCCAACTCCACACATCTTATGTTCACAATTCAACATGTACACAAAATTGTCAAAATGAAGAACCCATTGTGTGGGACAGAAAGAGTGTACTGAAACAAGTGGTTTGCTTAACAGATAAAAGTGATAATGTTTTCTTCTTGTTGTGTGTTAAAATGAACAAAGAATATAATTGTTCCCTTTAGTTGAAGAGACCTAATATCAGGAGCTATTATAGTCTGTGTACTTCAGTCCTGACATTACCTAACCTCCTCTACTCAAAGTTAACTGTGGCCAAATAAAAATCGACATACCAAATATATAATTAAGGTGACAAAAATTCCATAAAGAGAAAATGCTTAGGAATGCACACTCGACTTTCTGTTCTTCCAAACAGATGGTAATAATGTAAGGCAAATAAATAGTACAACAGTAATTCAGCCAGAGCTGGTAAAGTGGGCAGCACAAATAAATATTTAACACCACAAATTTTAGTGTGGCATAAGGAAACATTTACAGGCCTAATAAATATATGTATAATAAAAACATAATATATATTAATATAAGTGGTGTGGGAGCAACTTGTCAAGCCTGTAACATATGGTATATGATTAATGAGGCCTATTAAATACCTCTATATGAAAAGAGGCGCCTTTGTTATTCTAAATAGTACACCACTACATCAACACTTTTACCCAGCTTAATGTGAAAAATGAAGAGATGGTTAAGATCATTAAGACCAAGGCTACAATACTTCTCTATACAGTGGATTCAGACAATTGCAAAATTCAAAAAGTAAAATCAGATAGTATACCACCATGGTCTTTGAGTATTCTGTAGTGTGTAACAATATTTTGCATTTTTTTTTTGTACTCCAAGCTTTGTCTGTGTATGCAACAAGCTTAGTAGGAATAATATAAGTAATACCAGAAAACATCTTAATGGAGAAAGTGTAGCCAACCTGTGAACACTGAGTACATAGCAAAGTAATGGCAGAGAAACAGTTGTTCAAGGCACTTCACCCCCTTTCTCGCAATGCCATTGGCTGCAGAAACTGGTCTGAACGTGACTTCACTTATATTAGCTTAGGCAGAAAAAAAAACTCTATTCACCAGCTTTAAAAGCAGACAGCCTCAAACGGGAGGTTTAGGGAAAGTGTGGCTTTTTAGTCCAAATACACAATGTAGTCAGCCTGTGGTCCTTTAGCATGCCTATATTTATATTATACAGAATTAGAAAAAAATGGAATATGGAGGCTCTGCTCTCAGCAACTAAGTGTTAAAACTTTAATTTCAAAGCCTACAAAAAGTAATTTTTCTTTATTCTCCTTTACTGAAATAACAATGTTAAAGCCATATTTTGTGTTCATCTACTTAGCAATAACTTGAGGCTGTTGATATTGTCCATAGCAAGTGTGCTGAAAAAAAAAGTAACCAAACATTTTTATATTAATAGAAAAATAAACAGAATTTTACTTTATGGTGGTTAAACCTTCAGCTACATCTTCCCACCAAAAAGGTAAAAAATACTTTGTATTTTTTTTTTTTTTTTTACAATATTTCAAGAGAAACAGTAGAATCTGTTATAGCGCCAATACAAGTAGCACAGATGTATACTTGTAACCTTTTTCCTCTTTGGCACCAGATATGGCATTGTAGACCCCTGCGCTATTCCATATTAATATACTCCCTAAAGGTGTTGAGTTTTGCCTTTCATCAGATCAAGACCATCTATGCCTGAGAGTAAAATAGCAGAATGTCTGGCCAAAAGGCATCACCCCTTATGAAAGTATTAGAAAAAAAAAAGATGGAAGGGAAATTGAGGTTAATAGCTAATACCTCTAAATTTTTGAGGATGAACCTGTTCCTTTTCAAGACCTTTCATCACTTTCATGGGATAATTCCATGTTTTTTCCATATAACACTTGTCAGAAAAAAACACATTGGCTGGCAATGGTTTTGCACATAAGCTTTGTCAATTAGGTTAAACTGCTAATTCCTTCAGTGTGAAAATTCATCTCCACTACAACAAGCAATTTTTGACCCACTCATGGATACAGAACATGAACAGTGAACCATGTCAACTATTTAAGGATTAAGGCGCTGGCTATCCTTGCAGCCTGAGGAATTCAGAGGCCAGCTAATATCTAAGACAGTCTTTGTTGCCCAAAACTGATGAATCATAAAATCACTCTTCTTCAGTTCCACAACTTTCCTAATCCTCAGGCTGACTGTGAAATTTGGCAAATGAGACATCGAAAACAATAACTTCACAGTGAAGGAAAAAAAAGAGCACAAGTGTGTTGTGTTGTTGGGTGTAAACAGGTAAGCACATTGTTCTCCTCTTGCCCCTGTTTAAGTCACTCTAAAGAATCAAAGGCAATTTAGCAAAGGGATCAAGATAGGCAGAGGATGCTGACACCTGTTGTTAGGATGTGGTTCCCAAGCAACTTTTCTAGGATGCGAAGGGGAAAGTCAAAGCATAAATGCACTATAAAGGAACTTCAGTTCCAAGTAGGGATATTACGAGTTCCTGTTTGCTTGTCACCACTGGAAGTGAGGGAGCGCAGAACAGTATAGATGATGGGGATGACATGGAACTGAAGCAGAGAACTGAGCTGCTTTTGTTGCCCTTTTTGCATTCCTGCAGGCGGTACTAGGAATCATATAGAGAACTGTTCCATCTGCTGCTGGAGACATGTCACTTACTCACGATAGAGAAAACATACAGCGCATATAAACATACAAGGCAATGCCCTCCCCTCCCTGCTGTGGCCTGTACGTCTGGCTCTTTGGTCAGTTTTTTTGAGAAGCTTTTTTTGTCTTTAAAAAGTCTTGTTTAAAAGGATTCTCTTGCTTTCTTTTTAACCAATAAAATAAAAAAATAAAGAAGAAAAAGAAAAAAGCATGATGTCTGGTTCACAATAAATAATTTGTAAGTACCGCCTGTGAGTATTTTAAGTGCCAGGGTGAAAGCTGCTGCAGTTGGCTTTCATTGTAAAGGTGAGTCAGTCTCCTGGGCAGGACAGCACAGACACTGAGCACAGCACCATACAAACATGCCCCTACCAAGCTCTTCATCTCAGGTGCGAGGCTTTGGCACCACCGAGCCCCCTTGCACCTGCGTTGCTGCAGATCATGTAGGTAGCTTCCTTATTGTTCTTGGTACTCTGTATAAGGGTCGGAATGAGGCTTCCATGTCCTCCCTCCCCTGAGACCAGAGGTTCCTGCTAACTGCTGGCCGGCCCATCATTGAGGAAATAGGTGGTCATTTCACCTTTCCCTTTGACTTTAACAACACCACGACACTCCAACTGATAACCTTTGGCTGCCAGGACCTGGTACAGATCAGTTGTAACCTATAAAAAAAAAAAAAAGTTGGTAATTATATGTTTTCACACACAGAGATACAAACTAAAAAACAAATAGGAAAAAAATAGGAAACAGGACTTTTGGTTTTAAACATATTGAGTGAGATTCTATCAGGCATACAGGCATCAAACTGATGTTAATCCTTAAAGCAACAGTATAAAGCAGGCCATGCAATACAAGCTACAGACAGGATAAGATTTCAAGAAAATTCAGGCTCTGACAAACTCTGGAAACACCTTTCAAGAAACTTTTGGGGTAAATTATGCTTTCCCTTTAAGGCTTTTCAGTGACTGCCTTGAACCAGAACAATTAATGGGTAGTAACAAGGTATCCATTGGACTTCAACGGCATATAACTGGTGGTTCCGGTCTGAATCTTTGTATAGGATAATGAAGGTAAATTAGCAAGGGGTATTTAAAGTGGAACTAAGCCCTGTGTATACTTATCTATCCCAGTTCCATCGGAGGCACTGCCATCTTCTTCCTTCTTTTCACCTTGATTGGCTGGACCAGGCCTGAAGGCACAGGGGAGTTTATTTAGCCCCACCAGCCACAGAAGAAGCCGGAATGAGCTGAGCATCCTGACTACCAACACAGCTCAGTGATTTTGACAGGTGTTTTGACAGTGAATTGACAGATATTATTGCAGAAGAGACATTGACAGTCCCTTTCTGCAATAAAGCCCTAACCTGTCACATTTTTTTTTGTTCTGCTTTAATTTTTCTTCCTTAAGTTTCGATACATTTAATTACATGTTACTCCATAAATGTATTTCTCATTTTCTGTTTCAATAAATTTTTTAAAGTTTAAAAAAAAAAAAATAAAGGTACAAATCCAAAACAATACAGACAATAAGGCATTCCAAAAAAAGTGGGGAGGGAGAAAGCATATATTAGCAAAATTGAGCAAGCAATGTTTTAGTACATAGCTAACATGGTGGTCAGTTTAACAAACATTTACCTCAGAGTGGGTAAAAAAAAACATTTGTGGCCACCCAAGGGAACAAATCCCCCTTGGTCGGGGATTAAAAAAGTCCCCCAAAAAACAAGCTCATGTCTGCATTGCTTATGGGGAGTCGGCACAAGTGGATCCCCAAGGTGCATTAGGGAA
The DNA here is from genome assembly GCF_032062135.1 of Pyxicephalus adspersus. NCBI lineage: Eukaryota > Metazoa > Chordata > Amphibia > Anura > Pyxicephalidae > Pyxicephalus > Pyxicephalus adspersus. The sequence continues at coordinate 45,231,282 of NC_092858.1, read as the reverse complement.
TGCAAACGAAAATAATCCTTAACCAGAGTAACGAGTGGTAAAAAAGAAAAGAAGAAAAGGAAAGAAAAAAGGAAAAGAAAAAGGGGCCTACAACGGAGGTAGATGGTAGATGGGGGGGGCAGGGGGTTTGATGGGTTAACACAGAACCCAATATGAATATACCCATTGACTTGGTTATATCTCGTACAGTAAAGCCTTAAATCATTAGGCTTGTGCGATCCCAGCCCATTGGCATATATTATTTGATCCAAGGTGACCACAACATCTTTCTTCTGCTAGACTTGTGCAATGTTAGGGGTGGCCAACCACCATGCTCTTGCTATGATCATTTTAGCTGCCGTGAACAAGTAAGTCAATAAACAGAATTGAGTAGCAGTGCAAAATTTAGGTTTTAAGTTAAGCAGGGCCTCTGCAGGGCGTTTGGGGAGGGACCGTCCCACAATCGTGTATGGTATTTGGTATACATTGGTCCAGTGTCTTCGCAATTTGGGACATTCCCACCAAATATGGATTAGGGTGCCTGGAGAATCACAGTCTCAAAAACATTTGTGGCTCTGATCAGGTTTTATTTTTGCCAGTCTTACCGGGCCCATGTAACAATGCATCATCAGCTTATAATTTACTTCAACGACCGAGCTATTGATACTACAGTGGGCAGTGGTGTCCCACATCTATTCCCACTCCTTCTGCCCCAAGGACACAGCCAAGTCCCTCTCCTAACGGGCCATGTAGGGTAGAGGTGCTGCCGTATGCTTGCGTACCAAAGTTTTAAAAGAGGAAGAGGCATAGACCGAACGCATCTGGTTCATTCTGGGGGATTTGCATCAGTCTAAAAGATTTAGAGGCTGGGACATGGAAATTTTCCTGTATTGTTTCTGCGTTAAAGATGCCAATTGGGCCTAAAAATTGTGATACTTTGTATAGGTCATTCTCAATCCACCAGTGAAATCTCTGTGAGTGTTCATATCCCGGTGGAAACAATGGGTTTCCCACTATGAATGACAAGGGGGGAGGGGTTATTTGGTAGCCAAACCTCCCCAACTGTCTGGCTAAATCCCAAATCTGAATTGAATGTTTCAATAGGGTGTTGGAGAGTGCAGGACGTACCCTGGGGAGAGTCAACAGTAAATTATTAATTGAAACTGGGGCTACCAGGCCTGCCTTGATAGTGACCCAATGAGGGGGATACGGTGAAATATGGAAAGCAGTGAGGGGCGCTAGTTGAGCTGCAGTATAGTAAGGTGGGAGGTGAGGAACCAATGGGCCCCCTGCTGCCGTGGTCAGTGTATGGTCTGCCGAGGAATACGGGACCTGCGTAAAGTTCCAAATGAAAGGGAACATTCGTTTTTGCAAGACTTTAAGGGTAGTGGTGGGAATTTTTATAAGCCGTAACCTCATGTGATAAAGCAATTTTGGCAACCAGGTCATTTTTATGAAAGCTATGCGCCCAGGCCAGGAAATCTCTTCCATGATTCAAGCAAGATGATGGGCTAGCTCTGGATTGTTGGCCGCATACATGAATTCATAGTAAGTTGTTATGAAAACCCCTAGGTGGAGGAGGCGGCGTTCTTCCCAGATAAATGGGAAGGATGCACGCAGCACTGAAACCATTTCAGGTGGTACAGTGATATTTAGTGCCCTACATTTGTGCAACTTCAGTTGCAGGTCAGAACAGAATCAAAGGCTTTTTTATGTCTACGCAAAGAAGGAATGAACGTACCCCCCTGGTGCGTGTGTGGTGTGCCAGGTGGAGAATTCGGCGAATGTTGTCTCCAGCCTGCCTTTTAGGGATAAAACCCATCTAGTCCAAGATTATCACTCCATCTATTCTGTGATTTAGACGTGCTGCCAAAACCAAGGCTAGGAGTTTGACATCTATGTTAAGTAAGGAGATTCTGTCTGTTTTATCGGAGTTTCCAATAACTCCACTAGTGGAGCTGGTGGGTTCAACAGTTGAAGAGTATCAAGAAACCTATGCAAAGCTGTGATCCCTGCAGAGGATGGCCATTTATACAATTCCCTAAGGTGCTTATGGAATTCCTGCAAAATAAGTGCTGGGTTACTAGTGAGGCCTGAGTTGTGTACTTTGAGATGGTAACGAGTAAAGTGGTGGTCAGGCTGACGCAACCTCCAAGCTAACATTGTGTGTTGCTTATCGCTATACAAATAACAATTATTTTTAGACCACCACAACAAATTTTCCGCTAGGGATACTGTATGTGAGTTCAACTGGGTGCCTATTGATTCCAGTTGTCTGCCTAGTTCCTTCGTGGAAGTGGCCGAGAATTGACTGCGCAAGTCAGTGTAACTACGCTCTAACTGTGCTATTCGTGCCAAACGTTGTTTCTTGATCTGTAATGCCATCTGAATCAAGCGGCCTCTGATGACTGCCTTATAAAAGCAGCCCAGAGAGTCTCGCTCGGGACCTCAGGAGTGTGGTTAAGCGCAAAATAGTCAGAGAGGGCTGTATATACTTGCTTACAGACTATTGGATCCCTGAGGAGGGAATCATTGTGATTGTGTTAAAAAAAGGCTTTAGGTCTAGGTCCTCTTCATGACCCTCAAGCATTGTTGTAACATAATCCATGCTGTGTTCAAGCTGTACAGTACGGTTGCCTATGGCTCCCAGCTCCTTAGAGAAGTGATCTGATCTGATTTTTCTTAAAAGTAGCTTCAAGAGCTGTGTGCAGCATCGCCTGGAACTTTTCCAGGATTCCCTCTTGATCAGTAACAGGCTGTTGTGATGAAAAGGAAGGAGAGCTATCCATGAAGATGTCTGACTCACTCACTTCATCCATGGCTGCAGTCGCATGGTCTGTGGAGGGACTGACTGGTGCCATCTTGCCTGATGCTCGTGATAAGGCTCCTTTAGCAGTCAGCCTTGATTGCCTCCGTCTGTTCCGGGATGTCATTGCAGGAGAGAGCAGGAGGGACTTAATCCACTGACAGGTAAGCCTTTTTTTGCCTTTGATTTCCCCTCACAGTACCGGGACGGATCACGGGATTATCATCCGCCGACCCCGCGCATGCGCACCCCTGTATTTCTCATTTTAAATGTAGTGGTTATTTAATAACACAAAGTAGAATCATCTAAACCCATTGAAACTGACATGAATACACTTTCTCAATGTCCATGCTGTATTTGTGCAAATATACAGATGTGTTCAGAATAATAGCAGTCTGACATCACCAACCTAATCAATTACTTGATTTTGTTTTTGGTGGAAATTATATTTCTACATGGCAAAAAATATACTAGTAGGTGTGGTAGAATATTTTAAAACCAACAGACCTAACAGTCATGACATGCATGATGCTTAATCTTTGTAATTGCATCATTGAGCTGCGTAATATGTTGGCGCTATATAAATCCTGTTTAGTAATAATATTATTATTAATAATAATTGTTCAAAAATTCAAAATAATAGCTTGTTCAAAATATATAAATATAATAGCAGTATTAAGTACAATTAGTGCGGTCATTGACACCAGTTTTTTTCATAGAAT
>NC_092858.1:45183154-45227347 GCF_032062135.1 Pyxicephalus adspersus | reverse complement strand
TTCAAAATTTATCATACCCAGGAGTTATTCCTATGAATTACAGGACTGCCAGAGGGGGTTAAGGAAGGAAAGCTGCAAATTTTGTACATGGGTGTACATGCTGTTTATAGAAAAATCAGTAGTTTCTAGATATTGTTCAGAAGAACCGCGTACTTTGTTTTCATTACATTTTTATTGGGGTTTTTTCGTTAACAACTGCATCTATAAACATAAATCGCAAAAGAAAAAGAAAAAAAGGAACAGAAAGGACACCATTAACAAATCTTCATAAAACCTAAACGCCGGGTACATAACCAGTATTTATACATAAACAACAGCATATGGGTAATCAGTGACAACAATCTGAAACAACCAGGGGAACATCTTTATCATGTTGTCAAGACTGACATATTTAAATTCGGTACAGAGTATGGACCCAGGGTTCCCAGACCTGTATGAATTTGGAATGAGTATCATTTAATGTACTAGACAAGTTTTCATTTATACACATATTATAAACTCTAAGTTTAACTTCATGAAATGGGATAAATTGTTTCTTCCAGCTGTTCGCTATCGTATGCTTAGCAGCTATGAGAATATATGTACACAATTTAAATTGGACCCTTCAAAGGTTCTGTGATTTGAAATTCAATAGTGCCAGCCAGGGATCTCTGAGCAAATGTGTCTGAAACAGTTTATTCAACAGTCGGATGACCCTTCCCCAGAATCCTATTACAAATGAGCAATTCCACCAGATATGTATAACTGAACCCAGTTACTGACAACCCCTGAATCAGTATCCTGATCCATTTGTGGTACAGTGTTTCAGGCATGATGGGACCATGTACCATCTAGTCATGACCTTGCATATTATATAATATATGTGTGTATATATATATATATATATATATATATATATATATATATACACACACACACATACAATGGTTACAATATAAATGGAACATGAAGTCAATTTGGACCACCTATGGTGCCAGACCTCATTTGTCTTGAAACAACGAAGATCTTTCTCCCAGTCAGCAGCATATTTATGATCTCTTTGAGATTTTATTTTTATTCAATTCAGCATAAATTGAATAAATTAAAATGAGTTGAATATATCGGAAATACTCCCTACCAGGGGGCTCATGAGAGACTCCCAACTCATTTGTTCCCAACTCATGATACCAGTTCGGTAAGTAATGAGTACACTACAGTGAGGTATGGTATTTCCACCACACAAATGCTAGAGGGGATTCATGACCTGGGAGAAACAACAGGTTGTGTAGTATAGGGAGCAGAGGTAGAAATGATGACATCAGACAACTGGAATAAAGCACAAAATCCCATACTGTCAATACGTGCATAAGATGGGGGCTCATATGTGAGGAACTCAGTTTGGCCGAGCCACGGGAATGCACCAACATCCAAGATGCACACAACATCGCTTCTAATTGAACCCACTGAGGGGCTCTGGTCCCAGCATATAAGGATGTTATGGGGGCTATATGAGAGGCCTGATAATATTTAGCAAAATTCGGGACCCCAAACCACCTTGCCTCCTGTGTAAAAACATAGATATTTGTGAGATCCTTGCCTCCCCATATAAAAAGGAAGACTGCCTTAAATAAACCGGTGGCACCCTAATGGGGAGAGTCTGGAAACATATACAATACTTTTTGCAGTATAGTAATTTTAATTAAATTAACTCAGGAAGCAGGAAAGTGGTCAATGCATCAATTTCGTTAGATGAGTCTTTAAGCGTGCAAACAAGCGTGCAAACAAAGTGTCACAAAGATCCCAAGATATTCCAGTTTCCGTGGAGCCAAGGTGAATTGAAATTGAGTGTCTAATTTTGTCCACCAATGATTGTGGTAAAGTTATATTAAGGGCGGCGGATTTAGTTTCGTTAATTTGCAGACCCAAAATACATGCAAATTTATGTAATATTGTAACTAAATTGGGCAATGTAACTGTAGGTTGTGTTAAAGTGAGGAGAATGTCAGCCGCAAAAAGATTTAGTTTAAAAACTTGATTAATGATTTTTAATCCATGAAAATTAGAATTCGAAGAACAAAGTATTTGGGCTACTGGCTTGAGGGCCAAGACAAAAAGTAATGGTGAAAAAGGACATCCTTGGCGTGTGCCTTGTTGGATAGAAAGTGCAGAGGAAAAATATGACATATATGACATATTCAACTAATAATTTTCTGTGTACTGTAGAGACTTGTCTACCAGGGACAAAACCCACCTGGTCATTATGTATTAATAAATTCAAAAATGTATTCAGCCTGTCAGCTAATATTTTTGTTAAAATTGTAATATCTATATTTAATAAAGAAATCAGACAGTAGTTATGTACCTCTAAGACATCTTTACCCAGTTTTGGAAGCATGGTGATATGGGATAACAAGGAAGAATAGTTCTCAGTGGGATTTCGCTTCAGGTGATTGAAAAAATGCACTAAGTGGGGGGCCAATTGCTCCTGAAATTTTTTATAAAAGGAAGCAGAAAATCCATCAGGACCTAGCGATTTACTGGATTTGAGAGATTTAATACTTGCAAGCAATTCCGTTAGTGTTATTTCTGCCTCCATTGTCTCCACCATACCCTCAGTCATAGTAGAAAGTACATTATCTTTAAATATTTTATCTGCTAAAGACGACAAAGCCTGCTGAAGACTCAAAGTTTGGAAAGTACCTCTCTAAACTGATGCACTATATTATTCAAATTGGCCGAAACACTACCATTGAGCAATCGCATTCAGACTGCAGATAACTTAGGCGAATGCGTGTTGGCCAGCTGTGCCAGCTGGAATGTCATATCCTCTATTTGTTCATGTTTCATTGAGAACATGCCATTGTTGAAGACTTCCCCATAACATATCTGCACAATCCCAGATAAGTTAGCTGCTGAAGGAACCCGATGGAATCCCTCTGCGATCAGTGCTAATGCTGGCTGCACTCTTGAGTGTTGGAGAGCCGAGTTAATACACGGCCATATACGTTGGCTGCTCACTAGCGCCAGAAGAGTGTACTTTGCATAAAAAGTTGTTTGGAGAGGTAAAAACATAAAAAGGCTGCTCAGCTAAAACTATCTCAAATGCTTTAAAATGGCAACCAAAACCTGAAAGACAGAAGAAAACCAAAAAACTACCATTCAAATACAAAAAAAGAATACCCAAATGGCAAAGAATCAGCCAATTAACAACTCCAGGAAGTTCATAGAAGGTCCAAAGTTACCTGTGAGTACTGTTACAGTTAGAAGACAGCTATGTGAAGCCAAGCTATTAGCAAGAAGTCTCAATGTTGAAAAAAGACATGCTGAAGAGGCTACAGTATGTCAAAGAATACATTTGACCGGGATAAAGAGAAAACGTGCAACTTTTTGTGAGCTGATGAAAGTAAGGTTGTTCTCTTTGGGTCTAGGGGGGGGGGGCACACAGTTTGTCAGAAGACCCTCTAACACTGGATTCAAGCCACTACACACTGTGAAACAGTGAAGCATGGTGGCCCAAGCAATATGGTATAGAAATGTTTCTCATACTATTGTGTTGGGCCTATTTATCACATACCAGGGATCATGGATCAGTTTGAATATATCAAAATACATCAAACAAGGAAATACTCTTAAAAATGGGTTGTACAACAAAACAACCACCCCAAACACACCAGTAAACAAGCAAAGTCTTGGTTCCAGACCAGACTGACGTTATGGAGCAGCCAGCCCAATCTCCGGACCCTAATCCAATAGAAAACTTGTGGGGGTGGCATTAAAAATGATGTTTTCTGGGGCAAAACCAGGAAATACAAAAGAATTGTGGAATGTAGTCCAGTCATCCTGGGCTGGAATACCTGTTCACAGGTGCCAGAAGTCAACTCCATGCAACACAGATAGGCAGCAGTTCTCAGAAACAGTGGTTATACAACTAAATATGAGTTCAGTGATTGACAGGAAAGCAACATTTTTTTTGTTGATACAGGGAATGTATAGAAGAATTTGTAAAGAAGCTTGTAAAGAAGAATGCAGACACTGATATTTTTTGAACAGGCTAATATTTCCTTTTCTTCACTTTCTGTAAATGAATAACACAACTTTCATAAATCTTTCATGTTTAATTTGGAATAGTATGCACAGGATTCCCAATGCATTGTGTGTATGGAAATAAAAGCTCTAAATATTTTGAGCTTCATTCAATTTTTTAAATGCACTGCTATTCTGAACACAACTGTAAGTCAAACTTCAGAAGAACATCTAAAAGATTGTCACCTGTATGCGGTCTGGTACTCCAGTGCTGTCCATTCGACTGGCTACATTCACAGTGTTTCCCCAGATATCATACTGGGGTTTACGAGCTCCAATAACTCCAGCAACAACAGGCCCAATGTTAAGCCCTGTAAAAGAGAGACCATGAAAGCATTTAATATGAAGCAATAATGCTAAAACTTAAGCTAAGCACATTATGTCAAGGCTGCACAGTTACATTTTGCAAACTTTGTGGTACAACCGGCACTAAGCAACCTTTGAAACAGAACTCCAGGATTAGCAAAAAAACAACAAAAATAAAAAACTGCTGTTGCAGTGAGATTACCTTTAAACTGCAAACGTTATATTCTTGTATTTGTCATGAGGTATGTCTCCCTCCAACGCTGGTGTATTTACTTACAGGGCTAAAGTTTCTACATTGTATAGAATAAGGTCCAAGGCTTTATAAAAATAAAATCTGGTAACACCTTAAATTTGACAAAGTTCTTACTTTAAAAGGAGATCAATTAGCATCAGCTAAGAAAAGCAGGAACCCTGGTTTGTCATTGGTATTGTATAATAAAAAAATATGGAGTGATGGAAGGAGGCAATGAGCTTTCTACCATTGATAATATCTTTAAAGATAATGCATAATGATGTTTATCAAGTTTTATATGCATACATGCAGACACCTTTAGGTGCAGGGTTTAAACAATTAGCTCTTTTAAATTGATTATAAAGGACACTATTAACAAAATTAAAAGATGTGATAGTAATGTAAAAAGGATTTCCTAAGGAGAAACTAAACTCACCTCTCCTAGCTTTATCGTTGATGCCATCTCTTTTTAGGTTTGGGATCTTTAGCCATCTTTACTGGCCTTGCATGCATACAGAATTTCATTAATTTATTAAGGTGGAACTAGCAGTTTCAATAAAGTGCAACAAACCAAGTTCACATGTTTGTAGTTCAGAGTATTGTGCATAAATGTCAAAATGTTGATTATCTCCAAATTATAGGAGCATGACACTCACCAATCTTCATCTGGAAATTATTGAAGGAATGCTCATTTATATATTTCATTTGCTCCATCAGCTTCATTGCGTAGTCTGCTAAAGCTGTAATGTGTGTTTTTCCCTCTTTGTCATAAGTTGTATCATTTAACCCTGAAGCCGCCATATAAGTGCTGCCAATAGTCTTAATCTTCTCTAACTGCCGAAATCTTTCTTCACTTATGATCTATTAATGTAAGACAGAAGTCAGAACCTGAATTATCAAGCACAGAACAAAGGAAGCAATTTTTTATTCTAAAGTTTTTGAAATACTTTCTAATAAGATAGTTCTATGAGATAAAAGCATGCGCATGTAACCATAATCTATGTTGTCACATACTAGTTGAAACCTAAAAAATGTAGCTATTGTTATTCAGATAGGAAACATTTAATTCTTTTGAACGTGATAAACTAAATATAAACTATTATTAACAAACCAGACCTTTACATCTACAGAGGACCCCAAATCCTAGGCCCAGGCTGTTATACGATTTCTCGCGAAGCCCAACCCTTATCTACCAGCACATCCCATCCTCATTCAAATGTCAAAACCAGAGTCTTTGGTATCCCCTGAGAAATTCAATTACTTAAAAACGATAGGACAGGGAGAAGTTAAAGCTCTGTATACAATACAGCCCAACCCAACAATCCTAAGTCTTCTCCAGATAGGAAAGAACTAATATGGGGGCAAATACAGGCACCACAAGCTTGCACTTTACCAGTATTTTGGTTTATACACTTTGGTAGACCTAACAGATTCATTTAATGTGAATAAAGATTAGAAACTCAGGCTTCTTGTATTCTTGCAAATGAGGGTACAGAGAAAACAAATAAAAGAAGTTGGAGCTGGGCTTTAAGCATAAAATACATTATTATTATTATTAATAATAATAAACAAGATTTATAAAGCGCCAACATTTTACGCAGCGCTGTACATTAAATAGGGGTAGCAAATGACAGACAGTGACACAGGAGGAGAAGACCTTGTCCCGAAGAGCTTACAATCTAGGATAGTCATACAGAACAAATAAGATGGATTTAAATGCTAGAAAGGTCTATCCAAAACGATTGTGATCTTCTCTGCCCATCCCTCTTAGCACTGCAATATGCTGGCATCTACTTTACTAGCATCCAAATGTCCCAGATGTCTGTTGATAAAGAAGGCCACAAGATCTTTTATTTAATGTGTTTGTGTGATTCAGGGCAAAATTAATGAAGCATTTTTTTTCTTTGATAGCTGCATGTTTAGGAAATGTGTCAATCAAAGACTTGTTTGTCACACACCAACAAATACTTGCTGAATATGCCCACGAGCCAACCATTTAATCTGAACTTAAAGGCTGTCTAAAAAGGGCAAAACATACATGGATTTTATATGAATTATAAAAACACTTCTATCCACTATTTAGTAAGGTACTGGCTACAAAATTAGACCTTCATTATGAATATTTTTAATGAAAATGGATGCACAGAAACACGTATCGACCTATAAATAAAAGGTATTTGAAGAAATAAAATATATAGGGTAAGAACAAGAAGTGAGGGTATCTGGAATGCAATCGATTCAAAAAAGGAAACCAAAGTAGTAATATAGCTTAAGATTAAAGCTTCTTGTGGTCTTGCAAAGACTGTGATCAAATATCTATAGGTCCTGTGCATAAAGAAACAAACGTATGTCTATAGACATACTGCAGCGAGCATATCAACTGCCTATAATGGATTTGCCGGATGATCACCACTGATCACCAAAATATGGCAAGAGATATCTGGAGGTGCATAAATTTGCTTATGAATCAAAAAAGAAAAAAAAAACCTTAAATAGCATTTAAAAACAAAACCCTAATTACATTTCTATTAAGTGAACTAATAAAGTTGTAGAAATTTGGTGTTTCATAATCCTCTGAGGTTGTCTTGTGTGTGACATGCTTAGGTAAAATAGCTTCAAGCAATACCTGCAAAAAATTCCAGAATGCTGGCAACAATATACATACATAGAAATAAAAACAGTTCTCCCTTTATAATACTGTAACAGTAGGCATTCAATAACAGCATAAATAATAGGGCACAACACCAGCTAGCCCAATAAACAGAACAGTAAAATTCAGAACCAAAGGTTAGACATAGCTGACTCCATACGAACTCATTCCTATTTACCAACATCTATGTAATGAAAAGTTTTAAAAAAGCTTTAACTAAAAAAACAAAACATTAATCACAGAACTAGGAGAGTGTCCATCTGGGGGGAAATTCAAGTTTTTGAATTGGCTTTGAAATATGGTTCTATAGAATACGTGAATATGTTGTGAAGTGATACATAGTGGTATTATGTTATGCAGAGCTGCTGGTCTTGTTGTTTTGAGCTATGTAGTAAAAAGACCTACCTATAAGGCTTTATATTGATATCTGATCAGGTAGGTTCTCTCATTACTAAGATGTTGGCAAATCTAAAGGAAACTGCTCAGATTTTAACACATATCATCTACTTAACATTAAAAGTATATTAGGGAAATATGTAAAATCACCTCATCGAAGTCGGCAATGATCTCATTGAGCAAGCGCAGGCACTCCACTCCTTCATTGTTGGCCTCAAGCTCAACATAGAATTCTGAAAAATTGCTAATCGAGGCAAACATGACACATACGCATTCACATGACTGATAATACAGCTCATCATTTCTATGTTCTCTAGCCAGGAAGTGGGCTGCCACATCTTTCGGGAGAATGTTGTGTAAGAGACGTCTATTGTAAGCTTGTAACTCCTCCATTTCCTCCTTCTCTCCAGTTGCCTATTTGGAATTACAATAGGAAATTATTGGATGTTAAAAATGTAAAACTGTATGTTCTTGTTTTTTTTACATGATATCATGTGCCCCTTCATCACACTCAAAATACCATTATAAAAAGTGTGACAAATGCAAAGAAAAATAATACTCACCAATTTTTTTGCCTGTGACTTCAATCTTAGCTCTTTTGCAAAAATACAATCCTGAGGACTTTAGCCACTATGTCACTAAATTTCTGCTGGAAATAGAATGCAGAAGGGGATGCCAGGCATTGACACATGTAAAAGTGTCAGGTGCAAAAAAAAAATTATTTGTCTGAGAGTTTAGAGGTGTGGGTGGTATATAAGTACAGTGAGGGAAAGAAGTATTGAACACGTCAACAATTTCTAGTGGAATGGCAAGGAAATAAGTATTGAATACACGAAGAAAAGGAGATCCAAAAAGGCATGGAAAGCCAAGAAACCTGAAATCCGGTCAGTATTTAGAAAGAAATCCTACCCCTTTATCAGTGCAAATTAATATTAGCTGGTTTAGTCATAATTGATGGCCTTAGAAGCCAAAGTATCACACACAAAGCTCTTGTGATGGGTAAAAGCAAAGAGCTTTTTCTAGGACCTTTGCAACCTTATCGTTGCAAAACCTACCAATGGCATTGGTTACAGATGGATTTCTAAGCTTCTTATTGTTCCATTAAGGGCAAGTGGGGCTATAATCTGCAAGTGGAAAAAACATCATTTCACCCTAAACCAGCCACATCCAGGTGATCCTCACAAGATTTCTGACAGAGGAGTCAAAAGAACATTCAGAAGAGTTGTTCAGGAGCTAAGCATCATGCATAGAGAGCTTCAAAAAACCTGGATTTAGCACGTACGGTTTTTATAAGAAAACGATAAGTAGTGAACTGACTACTACTAAGTATTAAAGAAATTTCAGTAAGCCTGTTCAATAGTTATTCTCTGTGCCATTCCACTTTATTACACATAACCTAATTTATGAACATATTTGTATGTGTGGGTTACTGACATCTATTGTAAATTCCATGTCAAAAGCTCAATGAGAAACATATTGACTGAGGAAATTTTTAACGTATTAAATACCTATTTCCCCCGCTGTATGTATTAGAACACTTTTACAGGATGATTTCCTGCTTTTTTGGGTGACATAGTTGTTTGAAGAAGAATGAGACCAAGGTTCAGTTTTAAAAGTTTAATATTGGTGTTAGTATCTTATGTGTTCTCCCTATCCTGCAGATTTTGGTCAGACATAGTGAATCGGGATACTACAGATACCCACAGCCCACTGACCTTTGGGAAAATTGTGGCTATTCATGTTAAACATTTCCAGCTTTTGTTTTCATTAAGATTATGCAGACCCCAAAATATGTTTTAACTGCTAATTTAACAGAAACAAATGTGTTGAATTCATATTCCCACATCCAACTTACCTCTAATGTCTACAACTACGAGTTGTTTATGAGTTACTAAATAGCTATAACCATTTTCATATTAACACAACACAATCATTGTTGCTGTGCTAAGGTACACTTTAGTAAAATGGGAATTGTACACTAAAAACATAATATAGACATATGAATAAGTGGTATATGAATAAAGGCTTTCTATCCTGGGCCAAAAACAAAGATAAATACAAAACAAATGGTTTAATCAAAAATGTCACTGGTTAGATTCCAAACTGTTTCACATTAGAAAGCTCTTTTCTGCTGCTTTCATCTATATAACTTATTTCCACTACATTTGCACAGATAAACTTTGTACATCAACCTGTGTGCAAATCTGTTTCGTGTCCCTGAAATTACCTGTACAGCTTACATGTGTTTTTTGTACACTATTTTTATACCTGGTGTCTTGATTTACCCTATATGCATTCATTTTCAAATATAACTATTCTTACAAACTACACAAATAGAAGTGTGTTAAATATAGATATATTCTTACTTCAAAATGACAGGGAAATAAACTTTTTCACTTGGTGTATAGATAGTTAGTGGGTAACACATAGACATTAATAAAAATTGTACTTAAATTGTTCTGGACTTTTGTACCTGTAGCTTCCACAGGAAATCCAATCGAGCAGTAGATTCCACTTGCTGAGCATGGAGGTATAGAGCCAATACAAATACCATCAAGATGACAGGAGTGACATACTTTAGAGGTATCTTACTGCCCACAACACTAGAAAGCAAAGCAGAATGAGAATAAAGGTAATGTAATTTTCAGCAATCCTGCCATTTTAAATGTCTAAAAAACAGCTGAATAAATGAAACATCACTCCCAGGCTATAAGGAAGCACATGACTAGCCCAAAATAAGTGTTGACCGGAAACAACAAAATTTAGCTGATCTGAAAGCCTTGCCCAGATTACTATAACAATTCCTAGTGTGGGGACTAACTCCTCCATGCCCTAAACAGAAATCCATGTGCAGCTAAAATGCTAATGGCCAGAAACACATTTTGGGATGTCAGCTTTTGCATGCTTGCCTGACTGCTCACTAATGTCCACTTTACATACAGCAGGCATTGCTTCCATGGACTACACACAGTGTCAATAACCGTCAGTCCGTCAAGTATACCTTGGCGAAAAGACAATGAGCTTTATAAAAAAAATTGGCCAATATTAAGCAGAGAACATAAATATATTTTAACTTCAGATTCCCCCACCTCCCTCCTTCAACTACCATAGAAAAGTTTGTGAAAGTATGTAACCCTGCCTGTTCTTACATAAGTGCGAAGTACCTAAGCAATCAATAGCCAGGCCTGTGAGTGCTGTCATGTGGGAAGTTGTAGTGTTATTAGCCATATCTAAACTATAACCACATCTAAACGCAATGTACACAGGGCTTTTACACTGTCCCTGGTAGGAAAATGTCAGTTGGGGAACAAAGAAAGGCCATTAAAGCAGGAAGGGGGGGGGGGCATCAGCAAATAGGTGAACTTGCTGCTTTGTCCAATGGAGCAAAGACCAGTTTCATTTCAAAATAGGATAACATTACTTACCATTGTTCACCTTCTTGAGTTTGATTGAAGTAGCTGAAAATATAAATTATCGAAAAGGTTAATTTTTGTTAACACTTATTAACCATATGTGCATTCAAATAATGCATTTATATTAAAACTTCCTCACATATACCTGCAGTTTAAACCCCAACAGACTGTATCATCAGGTGCAATTCTATGACTATCTTGGTATGTATTTAAAACAATATAATGGTGTAAAATGTAAAATATCTATTAAACAGCATGTTACTATTTCACAATATAATGTACAATTAAGAAATCCATAAAAAAGGTTTGTTGCCAAACATTCCCAGTTGACTTGTTTTGGAATTTAATGATAAACCCAATCAAAACTTTTTGTATATTGCCATTGTTCCTCTAACATCAGCAGAAAAAGCTACTAAAATACTAAAATGAAAAGAACAAAAGGTGAAGATAGCGTATACAAAAGGTATAGCTAGCTTATAATGATCAATTAGATGTATTACTTAATTCCCCAGAGATTAAGTGACATGTAAAGCAGAGTTTTTCTCTAGCAGATGTCTGATTAGGCTATAATGGCATGTTATGTGTACAAAACTATTTATTTATCCTTCACACACCGGCCTTGAAATCCAGGCCTTGAGAGGAATGGTACATAAACAAGCACTAGCAGTGCATATATAACACAAAAACAAGAGAGGAGCTGATGAGTGTTTCAGAGAGAAAAAAAGAAGAGCCTGGTGTGACAACAAATAACATAAATGAACCATAACAGATGTGTTTATGCTGAAAACTAATCAATGGGAGAAAAATTGACCTGTGTGTTTATATTACTAACCTGAATAAACGTCACCTTATACAAAACTCAAAAAATAAACCAAGAAGGGCAACTATAGCAGCTCATAGTCATTAGTGGGTGGGTCAGCAGTGCAGAAATAATCTGAACAAATTCCAGCTGACCTTTACATTAACAACATTATGCTAGATTAATCTCGTAAATTTATAAGGCAAAAATATATATTTTTTTAAACGTTACACTTTTTTTATACCTGGTGTACAAAGAGAGAAATGTACATGGGAAGTACTTGAGGAATTTTGTTTTTGAGAATTAAACATTCAACAGAAATTCTTTACCTAGGATATAGAAACTCTTTTTACTAAATTGGCCAAAATATCCAAAGCACTAATAATATTAAACATTTTAAAAATAAACTGATGATATATTAAATACAGAATTTACAAAAATACCACGAGATTACAATGCACTAGTAGTGTATTTCTCTCCACTGTAGCTCCTTCCTAGTTTTCTCATCATGTGTTGGTTAGTCGTGAAACAAGTAAGATAGCTAACCCCACCCCCCCTTGTTGTTTTTACAATAACTTGTCTAATAGTTGAACAAGACAGTAATTATTAAAAAAGGGGTCAGAGCTGGGAATTTTTTAAAGAAATTTTAGCTGCTGGAGTCCTAAACACATTTACACCAAGCAGCCAAAAGATAAAAAATTAATAAGGTGAGTGGGTAGGAAAACAGCTCACTTGGTCTGATCCCACAGAAGACTTACTATAGCATAAATTGCTGGAAAAAAAAAGTAAAGCTGATAGAAGGAGGTATCACATTGTAATAGAGTCTTAGGCTAGGTACACACGTCAAATGATTCTCGTCCGATAATCGCCTCTGGGCTGTCCAGACAAACGTCCTGGCAGATCCGCAGATGAAGGACAAGGAACGCTCGTAATGAGGGTAAAGGAGAGAGAGCATAGCAGGGTGCCGCTCCGACGTCCTCCCTCTCTTCTCTCTATAGAGCAAAACGGCGCTGTATGTACAGCAATGGTTCATGGACTGTGCAGTGTTTTGTTTGCACGTGTGTAGGCAGTGCAACCTAAAGTGGAATTAACCTCTAGAAATAAAAAAATGCAAATAGGCAGGTCCTTTATTGCAGAAGGGACAGGCAATGTCCTTTCTCCAATAAAATAACCATATCTGTCTGATTGCAATTTTTTTAAGTTTGTATTTTCTTTTGTTCTTTCTTCTTTTTCCCTGTTTTTGATCTTTGGCCATCCTGATTGGCTGGACCAGGATGATGTAACTCCTGTCTCAGAACTGTGTGGAAGTGTTCATTCAGCCCTGGCACATTCAAACATCCTATGATGAACATCCTATGTAGAAGGGACATCGCTTGTCCCCTTCTGCAATAAAGAACTGCTGCTTATACCTTTGTACCAAATACCACAGGACACTTTCAGAGGTCTTGTGGAGTCTACGCCTTGACTGGCTAGAGCCATTGTGGGGGCACAAGGTGAACTTGCACAATATAAGCAGGTGGTTTAAATGTTTTGGCTGATCAGTGTAAGTAACTGGTGGTCACTTTAAAATGTCTGTGTGTTTGCCCAATAACTGAGCACAAACTGTCACACTCTGCTACCAAACACTTTCTACCGATTGCTGACAGCACGTTTGCAGGAAAACATCTTGATCACAACTTCACACATGATCACAACTTCATTCGAAATGTTTACACCACAAGATAATTTTAAATTATAATATATACTTCATCATAAGGGCAAACTACAATTTTATCTTCATGACCCATTCCTATCCAAGTTCATTAAACCACCCACCCAAGTTCTGCAGTTATACTGCTTTCACCTCTACTATTTCAAGAGTTATGGTGGCCATTTTAAGACGCCAGCCACCACACAAAACTACACCTGGAAAACCACAAATCCTAAAATGTGTTTTCATCTAAAGACTCTGAACAGGTATTTAGTGTTCCTTTCGGAGCACTTCTAATGCTGAATGTAAAATTAGGCAGAAATCCTAATAGGTAGATACTAATAGATACTAGGCAACAGTATTATTTTAGGTTACATTTGAGAATGGCAATGAACCCTACCTGCCTTGTAACCAAATAAAAAGTAGATCCTAAAATAGATGAGAACTAAGTGAAGATTTGCCATCTTCTAGAAATCACAAAGAAAAGACCAGTTGGGACTTATCAAGACCCTGAATGAGACAATTTGAATTTTCTACTAAAAATAGCATTGCACTTCCAGTGCCCTGTGCTGTATAGCAAAAGCGCAGCTCTGGTGTCCAAAACATGGCTTGACAAATTTCTTGTGGAGCCTTGAGATGGTTCATCACCTCTTGGAGCACCTGTGGAGCTTTGCAGAGTGGCAGTGGGGTGCTAGGCGCTGAAATGCTCTCTGTGAGGTAGCACCTACAAATTAAAAACACTGTGCCGCCAGGCAGGATGATCTCCATCCAACAGAAAAAGTAAAGTCCAGGCCACATGGGGAAGAGGGAGAGCAGCTCAGGAGCATGTGATCAGGTAAAGTGACCACTGATGCCAATGCTGAGGGGTCACATTTTACTGCAAAAGTTTGGAGGGGGTTAAAAAAAATGTTTGCAATACCCACCAATTGGTTTGTGTTTTGGGTGGAAAGTATAAAGAAAGTATTTTTAAATGCTGTTAAATAAAAAGATAGCTAAGAAAATAATGACAATTAACAGCTATGACTTAATCTTATTTATGATCACTGTAACATTGTAGTTTAAAAAATGAAGAAACCAGGGAAGGATTACAAGCTCCAGAGAAGCGGCTCATAATTCACAAAGCACTCATCTGTAATGATGTGTGTAAAGATTAGTTTACATCAAATTTACTCCAAAACTGGAGTGCCTGGAGGAATTGTCAAGGAATAAGCACATATGAACAAGACTTCTGAAAAGCAGCAGGATCTTTTTGATTTTGATCAATTCATCCCTCTAAAGCCCAATGTAAAATGTCAAAATTATAATAAATTAGAAAATAAAATACTTGTTAGGTTCTGAAATGCAGACTGCATTATCACAATGGTCACATAAATAAAACCTGACATAAAGCTGGGAAATAAGGTATAAACATATGGAAAGTATGCATAAACAAAGATTCCCTTCAGTAAGGAGATCCAAAAATACAGATAAATTAAATTATATAACATTGCCCTGTAGAAGCTTGGCCCTGTACTACCTCCTATGCATCCACACTAAAGCCACCCACCACCAGATTGAACAAAAGAGAGGCTTGGGAGTCAGGAACAAGGAGAGGTTAGGCTGATATTTAAAAAAAAAAACTAAGAATTAACAATAGGGAATTCAGCTTTTTGTTTTTTTCTGGTGTACTGTTAATCTTGACATGAATTTTTCACTGTAAAGAATCACTGCCTACCATTATATTTCACTATACCCCAAGTTTGAATTGCTTAGTTTTGTGACAAATTTATTCCAACTGTTCCATTTAATACTTTTTGAAAATCTTTACTTATAAAGAGATAACATGGATAATGGTTAGTGAGGCATAAAGCAACAAACTTTTTACACAACAGTTGGATAGAGTGTCTCTAGGGCTCCAAAGTCTGTGTCCAAATGGAGGTGACACCAAAAGAGATGGAGGATCAGAGATGTAGTTGAGAAAGTCATCTAGCAGACTAGGGTCAAAATCTAGGGCGTCACATAGGCTGGTGTGGTCTACATATATAGTTGAAACATAGTGGCCCCTGAGTTTTGCACAGTCCAGGATGAGAAAGCTCCCCAGGAGTTTCCAGAAGTATTTCAGTCAGTGTTTCATCTGAGAGGCTGTATTGGCCAGGTCAACAGGAGCAATAGCCAGGGTACACAGACCCACCAAATCTATCTTCCATGCTGCCCATATAATGAGGGTTGTAACATTTAGGTAACACACTTCTATGTCTTGTTTACTTGCTAAGAGGGCTGTCAGACATGAGACCTATAAGTCAGAACTAGCAGGTAAGGCCAGTATTAGGGTTTGAGTCTCTGGGATTGACAATGTGTGTGAAGAATCTTTGGCTGGGGCTGGGATGGCAGGGGCCATGTCATCATTTATACAGGGGGGGGGGGCCAAGTTACCAAATCAGGTGTGTGGATCACCGTGCAGCCTATGAGAGAACTAGGAGATGTACTGGGTCCAAGAGTCCTGTTAACTTCTTGAAAGTTACCTTACCAGATGGGCGTTCATTTCACAAGGTAGCTGCTCTGTTCCATGGATCCCACCCCAACGAAGCTTGGCTGGATAGCATGCTCTGTGTCAGGGGCCAGTGCCATATTGTCATAGCCCGAGTCCAATAATATCCACTTTAGAGCGAACAAATGCTGCCCCCTTTTTCCCTGTGCACCCAATGCAAGTCTTTAAATCATTAGGAAAGCAGTGGGGGCTCTAAAGAAACGCCTACTTACACCAGTATGACCAGGCCATGCCTCCATTTTGTTTAATATTTTGCACTTATTTAGTAAGAAACACAAGAAATAAAGTGCAATAACCTAAGATGAAATAAATCACAACACAAAGCATTTGTGTTGTTTTGCTATGCAGGAGATCATTCATTAATGGACCATTTCCTGCACCAACCACAATCAGGAAACTGAGTAAGGGCTTTGTAGCAGCATGTCAATTGGGAAATTATTAAAATGTTACCAGATTAAGGAATGTTTTGTGAAATTCTCAGGTATAAATCTAAAAAAAAACTCAAGAGCTAAATAAAATTTTGCATGTTTTGAAAAATATAACCTAGAGTTTGCTTATTTATAAACCACTTACTTAAGCCTATTAAGTGAACGTATTTACAGCAAAGCGCAGAATTAAATTACACACTGGAACAAATAGCATATCAGTTTACTGATAATTTTGACCTGCTGACTGGATGTCAATGGCTAATGTAGTTCACCATATAAAATAAAAAAAAAAAACAAAAGTGTGTCCATTTGTTGAACAGTGTGGAATCTCTAAATTTCTGGTGGAACAAATATATTTGTCTATTAGTATTCTAATAATTTAAATATTACTCTGGTATGTACATTGTAGTGTGGAGTATATAGAATACCAAACAATGTATTGAAAAAATATATAACACATAAATTAGGTATGAAATTACAGAGTAAAGTACATAAATATAAAGCACAACATACAGGATGGACAGCATAGTAGAAAACACAGTAGTTGATCACAGTACACAAAATAGAATGGAAGTACAACTGAAGTACATAACCTTTTGAAAAGTGAACACAGAAAATGTATTCTGAAAAGATTTTAAAAAAAGTAATTCCTAATGCTGGCATTATCTTAATCCACTGTTAGTATTTATAATTCTAAAAAAACATAGTGTAATGGTCCACAAAGCATTTTCAATGAGCTCAAATGTCAAACATAACTTACAATGCATTTGCAGTCACCAGCAGGTCATAGTTGTCAAAGAGAACAACCTCAGGCGCTTCTACGATGATAATGTAGATAACCTGAATGGACAACATGAGAGCCAGCTTCCCAATGCTGCTGATCTGAAGGAACACGGAGCAGGCCAGCAGGCTCAGCAAAATGCTGTAGTTAAAGTACTGTCAAAGACAAAATAGAAGTAGTGCTTGATTGAGCAAGAGATCACAATGTTTCCAAAAGATACATATTTATATCTCTTTTGTGCTTAGCAACCCTTCCAAACCTGACCAACCACCCTAATGTTTTTCATTTAAAACCATTCAACATTAATACAAACATATTGGAAAGTATTTGTAACAAGCATGGTTTCTGAAAGGAAGAGTTACATTTCTTAATAATAGAGCCCTGGAAAAATAGGACAATAGGGAATCACAACATTTTGATTTGTAATAAACTAGACACTTTTACCCAATACAAAGCATCAACAAGAAATTAGTTCATGATTCAAATAGCCCCACATAAATTTGCTTTTAAATTCGATCAACTTGTTTGATATAAATGTAGATCATACCACCACACATCACAAGCAATGTATAGTTGATTGTGTAGTATCCTAAGAATGCCAAACGCTTACTGTATTTTCACTCAAACAGAAAATGATTGAGAGGTTCCAAAAATATGTCAGATACTTTTTCAACCTGAGGTCTGCACCAATACTGATACTTTTTGGTCCATTAAATTCTGATATAAAGAATTGATCAATTATCAATTCTATATAAAAAATTTTTTTTTTTTACTGGTGTTAAAGACTTGCCTGATGCGAAGATCCTTGGTGTGGGTGCCGAGATCAAATTTTTGGTTAATATATTATTTTATGAGTTTGTACACTTTTGTCTTTAAAGGGAGCAAGTGGAAAATTGCCTTAGGTCACTGCTGGGGAGGGGGATTTGTCTATATAAAGCACATGACACAGAAAGTACAGACTGTAAATGAAGAGCACCCACAAAGTGATACCAGGGCTGTCACAGCCAAACCAGCAGGGGGTAGGGAAGAATATGGAAACTAGAACCCCAGCATGGTATTTTTGGTCATACCTCTCTGACAAAAAGAAAAAAAAAAAAACAATATTTTCTGCAGGTGTTAGGGGTGTGGCAACAAGCAGGCCCAAACCTCTAACTTAAGCTTTTGTTTTGTACTTCACATACTTCTCCTGTTAAAAATCAGGACCAATACACTTCAGAGTACCCCAATATACTTAAACAGGAACTGCACTGCTACCTAAAGACATCCAATGCCATCCAGGAACTAGGAACGTTGGCGTAAATGAATCACAGACTTCTGTTGTAATTGATGCCATGTACAAGAATGAGACTCACAGCCACCCAGGAACTAGTTACCTGCTGGTCACCTGCACCATAGCTGTGTGGGAAGCAGGAAAGGGCTCAAGCAAGAGCCCTGGCACCATTGGCACCATTCTAGTTTAAAGCTTGGCAGGAGGTAAGGCAGAACCCTGTGGCCAAAGCAGGGAAGGCCAAGGGTAGCTAAATCAAGCCATCCATCCTGTGCCAGGAGGGGGACCTTCGACCAAACGGTTGAACTGTACAGTAGCAAATAATTTAAAATTGAAAGGATGAGTGGGAAAGGAGAACTTTTTCATCTTGTTGAGATTATGCTTCCTGTAGAGGGAGGGCCAAATATTTTGCAGGTTCTGCCATCCTGGAAGATGATTGGAAACGTAGGGTTTTAAATGCATAGCTTCCCAATCCTGCTGGTGATTCTAAAAGGCTAAAATAACAAGCACTAGAAATCATTTACAATTAAATTTCTGATTTTATTTACATGTATTATTATTTTATTATGTCATTAGCAACCAAATGGTTACCCGGATTGCTTCTGGTACTCCACAAAATTAAAAATTGTGTTTTTACCTCAGGAAAGTTGCAAGATGGCCGATCAGAGCCGCAGGGAGCAGTTTCCATGCTCATATTATAGTTTAGAATTTGAAAGTGACAAGCATTGACAGAATCTTGACTAATGTTCAGCTCCTGAGCAGCACATTCAGCGAGGCTCTGATGATTACAGGCAAACTAAAAATAAAAGTGACAACTAGTGAGACGACACCAATATTTTATAATTTAAACAGACAAGAGCATCACAAAGAGAACATAACAGAAATTAACAGAAAGAACAACCAAAAGCTCCATGTGTTGTGTTTTCTTTTAAATACATACAATAGAAGTTTTATATGCTTACCATGTTAACAAAGGCTGAGGTGAATACCAATAAAATAGAGAAAATTCCAATAAGGGTGCTGTTTGTTCGTGACTGGACAATCTTTCGAGACACCCGTTGCAAGGCTGTTGGGAAAAGCTGTAAAAGATTTGAGAGTTGAAGGCTCATGTGAAGATTAGATCACCTCTCCTGAACATTTAATTGCTGCAGTCACTCACCTTTATACAGGAGTACACCGCACACACAAACAGGATATTGGCCAGAATGATGAAGATGCTCATGTATACGCCAAGCATAAGAAAGGAACTACAAAGGAAAACTACAGTCACCTGGGGATGTACTTAAAACCAGATAGCAAACAATGACATCTTCAAGAATCCTGTACCTTTAAATTTTTACCAGCATATATTAGTATGCAGTATACACTGAGCCATTTACACTAGGGTTACAAATACAAATGTATAAAAATAGGCTGTAAACTCGTTTACCCAAATTACATGGTCAGCTATAGGTAGAGCATTTTTTCTTTTAAATTTTGGATACTCCACCATGGAGATTATTCTACCAATATTTCTGTTCCTGCGCACCTAGCACTAGCAAAATCCAACAAGAGGTATAGGAATGCCTAATATTGGCTACAGCAAGTGTGTAGACCAAGAAAATTATAAAGTATAAATGGTTTTAAATTCATACTTGCTATGCACCAATAGGCTACATTCTTAAGGCCTAAAACTCACTAGTCCTTTTCTCTGCTTCATCCTCATAGATTTCCATAGGGCTGTGTTCTGAGCCAGGAGGTAAAGGTAGATAAGCCTCATAAAACTGTATGAGGCTCGGAAATGAAAAAAAAAGTTTTGGATATGTTATATAAGTTAAGGGAAAAGGGGGCCCTTTGGTCTTTAGTAACTATGAAACTGTAAAGAGGTAAGAGTTAGGTTAGAGTACAGGTAGAGTACTTTTTAATAAAGTGCACTTATCTTTTACAGTATTTTTTTTTATTTTTTTGTTGAATAAAGAAGGGAAGGATTAACATTCACACACTTACTGGGGAAAGATGACAATTTGGATAAAACAAATGAAGCAGAAGACCAAGAGGGTGCACGCCACATAACCTCCAAAGCGATCATCGACTTTTTTGGAATACTGTAACAAAGGAAAAAAGAAAGTTTAAAGGAAAGTTGCATTGCTCCTCAAAGACTTCTGTAATATTACAGCAAACAATTACAAATTATAAAGCAACAGAACCTTGGGCCAGCTAATCTAATATATTTATTTATGTATCTGTGCTGTTAATTTAATTTTATGATAGCTGAAATCATGAAATTATACCATATTTAAACTAAAGCATTATAAACATGACTTCAGTCCACAAAAGGGGTGACTTGACTAAGATAAGTATCATTGTAAAATATTTTTGTTTTAATAAAATAATAGTATAGTAATAGTATTTAATTATAATGCACACACATATCTACCCTTAAAATCCTGCACGAGCACCTTACTTTCACCTTACTTTTTCATAAACAGAAAAGGCTACATAATATTTTTGCATGCTTGGAAATGTATGCAATATAAACACAATGAGGGGACAGATATTTATTCAGTCATAGTTACATTTTACCTTTTTCTCCAAGTCTGGGGTCTGAAATGTGAGAATAAACTTTTTAACATGATCTTTTCGTAACTGGTCAATACTTCGTGCATCTATTGCCCTCGCCAGAAACTCATCAACTTCATCTTCTGGGTTAAGAGCCTCTTGTGTGATCCTGCTGCAAAATTTAAGGGCATTACATAAATATAAACCCTGTGATATAAAGGGGAGGTAACATACAGTTAGGTAATTGGCTTCCCTCTCCAATACGCCTTAGGGATATTAGATTGTGAACCCCTTTGAGGGGCAGCTAGTGACATTAATATGGGGACTGTAAAGCCCTGCATAATGTCAGCTCTATATAAATAAAAGATATTAATAGCTGAGGCTCCGTGCTAAACAAAGGCTATATGGTAATTGTTCCTCCCAAAGGAGGTATACAGACATGATGAAAACAGAGAAAACTGTACATACATGGCCTTATCGATTTAATAACTGGAAGATCATCTATTTTCTATGGTAACTTGTTGTTATCTTTAGCTGTCCTAATTTAGATTAGCAAATGGTAGGGGCATGACATCACTAAAGCTACATACACACGTCCAATGGTTCTCACCTGATAATCGGCTCAGGGCCGATATCGGATGAGAATCTGGCATGTGTACAGCGCCCGTCGTCCAAACGACTGTCTTGGCGGATCCACGGGCGATGAACGATCCTAACGCAAGGGAAAGGGGGGAGGCGCAGCAGGGTGCTGCTGTCGCCCTCCCCCTCCTCTTCAATAGAGCAGAACGGTGCTGTATGTAGAGCACTCGTTCATGCATCGTGCAGTCCTTAGTCGTTGGAAAGCATTGTGAAAGATCCTTTCCAACTACTGTAATTGCACGTGTGTATGCAGCTTTCTGAAAACAGCAACAGAAGGATGTAATATAAGACATTTGCTGCATCTAGCAACTGTTATTCATATACCCCAGCCCACTAGACAATCATTTTATGGTGAACCAGTAAATGGTAGATGCTCAAAATACTGTTCAGTGACAAAACACTTTAGCTTAGGTTAGATAGAAAACCATTCTACAATGCAGACTCTACATAAAGCTGCACATGATATTGCTGAAATAGTGCTTTTACTTACTTGTCTTTGCTGGATTCATCAATACCCTGTAATGAAAGAGAAAACGGTTTAGCAAAATGATTTTATTAACACATCTGTGCATTGTATGAATCCATTCTTAAGGATGGGTAAAGATGATTTATACTACAAAGAAAATACAGAAATGTCTTGGGAGAACTTCTGAAAATTTATATTTAATTTCCGGATTACTTATAGGGCCTGATTTAATAAAGCTCATAGTTCTCCCCAGAGGTTTTTAGCCAACACTGAAACAATAAGAGGTTACTGGCTACCCATGGCATAAACAACTGGGTGCACTAAATTTGCCGTGTTTTGCCACACCCCCTTTTTTACCACCCGCCTACAGCTTCCTACCACCCGGCTGAAAAAAATTTCTGGGGAGAACACTGAAGCTCACCAAGACTGGAGAAGATAGACTATCATGGGTGAACCCGGGTAATCCAGAAAACCTGAAAATTATTTCTAAAAAATTATTTGCTATTTTTTTTGGCAAATGTTTTGCAATCTTGGCCCATATTCATTTTATCTTTGCTGGATCACCTTGGTTCTCCATGATAGTCTATGTTCTCTAATCTTGAAGAGCTTTAATAAATCAGGTCAACAGACTTTTACATTAACCATTGCTTAAAAAACTGGTATACATATTACCTTAAGTGGCCAAGAGAATGCACACAGTACAGTGCTGGATGGTATTTTTCAACAGTACAACAGAACATAAGCTGAACTTTAGTGTATAAAAGTGATATAAATTTCAAATAACCACAATGACATACTTTTATGATAACAACTGTTTCACAAAACATTGTAACACTCCATACAGGAATATTTTGTGCATGAACTGATACTGAAGGAGCCAATAAAACAGCCATTCCAAAATCCATGTATAATGAGTATTTACATTTGCTAAGCAATACTGTTGTGCCAAATTATATTTTATTACACAGTATTTATCTTTTTTTCTGAAACCTACCAATTCTACCAATAGCATCCCTTATATTACTCTCAGCACAGGCATTATACAAAATCTTCTTTTTAGAATATGGCAAATCATTTCCCTGAGTCCCCCACCCCACATTATTATTCAGGATTTCAGACTTCAGTTGCCTGAAGGCCATCACGGAGATGTGATCTGAATGACCCCAGGGCCGGCTCTCATTGGGTTGGTTAAACTTATAGGTATGTCCTATTAAGAGTAGAGGGGTTAGAGCAAACATAATAAAAATCGGGGTTCAAAACACATACAGTATTCATACAGACTTTGATCACTTAGTCATGTCTAAGAATAGTTTATTTATAGCACTTCCCTCCCTTTCCCCAAACAAACACACCAAACACACATCTGTTCATGGAGCTTGAAGCCTGCAGTATATCACAGGAAACAATTAAAAACATCATTATTTTGGCAAGGCATACAGAAATGATGTCACTTTTGGCACAAACACAACTTCAAAGGGACCTTTTAGCACAGAATGTGAGTAACTGTTGCTGACTTTTTTTTTTTAGCACTGCCATCAGGATATCAACTTCATCAAGTCCAAGGCCCAGGACAGGTTGGCAAAATCAGGTGTCTTTTTCAGAGATCAGTGACTGCATGTCTGATCCAGATGACTGATTCAATATTAGTAAAAAAATATACACTATAAATATATTATTATACATAAGTCTTCTATTTCTATCTTTGCAGGTTCATTTTAAATTTTTCAAAACACAAGTCTGTCAATACCCGTGTGATGACCCACAACACTATGCATGTATATCGTACTATAAAAGAAAACAACGCAAGTAGCATCTCCTATTGAACAGACATTTCATGTCCAAACAGCCATTGTAGATGTTAATATAATGTTTATTATAAAGTTCCTCAGCACACCATCAGCAAAATGCAGCAATACCCTTGGCATTTTTCCTTTAAATCCACATGACTAGTTAACAAGTATGAAATCATAAGAGGAACAAAGGGACAACTTTCTTGGGGCTTTAAACCTAATTGGCAAGTTCTTGACTATAACGGGACAAAGAACCATGACAAAGTCCAGACATATGCGCAAAGCCCTCTGCTATAATATAAAGTCTGCAGATAATCCCTGCTATACACAAACATTCACACAGCAGATGTATCATTCTGTGGTGAACAGATGATGGTAGCCGTTAAGCATTACAAAATCTAATCTTTCATCTAAGAATGTGGAATGGGTTCTATGCTACTAATGTTCGAATAAAAAATGTGGATGAAAATAACACCTACGAAAGCTCGTAGTGGATGCATGCAACAAACTAATGAGTGGAATCTGAAGGCTTGCTTTTCATACATCTCCTTGAACTCAGATGAGTATTGATTATCTCCTTTTTTTGTCCCAAAGGGCTACACAATATGTTTATTGTTTTGTTTTACACAAACATATTTAAAGTCCAGTTCACAGTTCTGATCTCAATAAAAATCACTTTATATAAAGGACATTATTGCTGACCTTGATATCTGATCAGTGTTTGACATTTTTCCAAAGTTTCAGAAGCCTGGATATTGTTTGAACTGATAGAAGCCAAGCAGTAAAGTAATAATAATGCCTGAACTGAAAATAATGCACCACAAAGTGCCAACAAGTGCTTCATGTGCTTTTATATGCATTGCTGTAATGGATGCAGCACAGTAGTGTAAGGGGCTCCAAAAGTAAACCTGTGCTTTGCCCATGCAGAGTAAAGAAACATGTT
Source organism: Pyxicephalus adspersus (assembly GCF_032062135.1). Lineage (NCBI taxonomy): Eukaryota > Metazoa > Chordata > Amphibia > Anura > Pyxicephalidae > Pyxicephalus > Pyxicephalus adspersus. The sequence goes on along the minus strand of NC_092858.1, from coordinate 45,202,420 downwards.
TACTGTAGCTCACCTACTGCTCCATTATGTTTCCAGGAATTAGGAAAGATAACTTGTGTTAGCTATACATAGGGCTAAATATCTGGGCCACCTATCCAGCATTACTGCTGTTACACAGGCCCTCCAACCCAGACTTGGCAGGGAAAATAAAGCAGAATATATCTGGCAATTGAGGGGGATCTTATAACACACTTGTTTGTTTTCTTTGTATTGGGGTCCTAAATGTTCATTGACTGCATCCTGCACTTAAAAAACAGGCTACCACTGTTGACCTATTTGAAAATAGTAGTCGACTGGCTGTCTCTGACCTTAACACTCCTAAAAACTAACCAGAACTTTTACACAGCTAGTGTAGTCATAGACGATTCAGAACTACAAAGGTACATTGTCTTTTTGGGTCAGTAAAGAAAGTTTTGAAAATGCTGCATTAATAGTCAGTAAATGAGAATTTAAAAACACAATGAAGCAGTGGCAGCCTAAAGAATTACTCCATGCTAATTGCTTCAAGAGAACAGTGGTCAATGTCTGGGCAAAAGCTTGAGCCTGAATATTCCATCTTATAATAAAACAGTGCCTACTAGCAAGCGAAGGCTAATGAATTACACTTTTACAGATTTGCAGGCTAACTTAACTAATATTTCTATTTGACACTTTATTTATATGTACTTTCAGCCTGACTCTGCCATTTAAGGGTCAGGGGTAAGATTTCACCTGAAAATTGACAGCTACCACCCTAACAGCCTGCAATTTCACTCTGCTTTTCAGCTCTTGAAAGTGCATAACAGATTTATATTACAGAAATATAAACAACTACAGGGATGTTTACGCTATGCACATTGAGAAGCTGGGGGACTGTGTGTTATGCAGTTCACTGAAAGCAACCGTCAGATTTCAAGTGATCTCCCATATGAAATTCCAACTGGGACAGTTCAATTTAAAGAAAACGGAGCAATATAATAAATCATTCAAATATAGTTTTTCCATAAATAAGAATACACATTTGTAATGCATTGTAACTAAATATTCAAAAACAGATCAAAATTGCTTTAACTCACTTTGCTCTATCTGATTCAATACCTTCATTTGCACTGAATGTGTGTCTGAAGGATGATTAACCCATTTTTCTATCTGAAAAGTAGTATATGTAGATATGCCACTCTCTGGAAATCAGCTATACCCTGCTGTCTCCACCAAGGACAAAATGGTAAGCATACTCTGCTGCACACAAACGGCAATCCACCAATGTCCACGTGTATGTTATATTGATAGAGATGATTTACCCCTGCAACTGCCCAAGAAAACCAAAAAACTTGACACTGCTCTCTACTTTTCATAATTCTTACAAATGACTTTTATGATACTGAGTGGTATACAGACCGGTGACTCTTAACCATCCACTCTCTGGCAGTTTACAGTCTGCATGTTAGTTTCTGTTGGTATACTTACTTTTTTTCCCACTATACTTCCCCAACACTCGCCAGAATTGACATACATGGAAGTGTTTTTGCGATGTGAGATACTTCCCATGCAACAGTGCTGAAGCAGTGTTTGGCTTTGCATAAATTACAAACCACCACCTGAAGCTTACACAGGTCTACTTCTCTCCACAAGTAAACTGAAACATGGTAGAATGATACATATTAGCAGGAGTAGGGGGGTCACCTATAACATAAACCTGCTGTTTGCACTACATGAGAAAAAGCACAGCTTCCCTGTAAAGAACTAAGAAATAAATTATAGGAAGAACTGAACATGGAAAATTCATAAACAAAAGATCTATTTTGTTTGCGTTATTGCTCAGTGCGGAATGAAGCATTTCACAAAACCTGTTTGATTAACAGTCAAAAAACAGTCCTGGAAAACAAAGACGTGGGAGCTGTACAGAAACAGCATGTTTACCCTCAGACAACATACATCAGCACAATCCTGATGGTATACATCCCTCAATGGCATTTCTATTCCACAGATCCTAACCTCAGAGGATAGAAGCTTTGATGTGTTCAGACTTTATAGACACGTCGAGAACAGCAAGCCTTCCCTTCGATGTATACGGGAATCCAAATATGCTGGCAGCTTATTTTATTACAGATGTTCTGCTCATTAGTCAGGAGGATGTTCACATGGAATCAGTAATTAGAGCGCATTTATTATGGATAGATTTCCAGGGGCTTCAGCCTTTATAGGGATGACATCAGACTGGTTAAAGGACCCCGACTCCACGTGCACACACTGACTGCTTCTTATCAAACTACTGAAGCGCAACGCATTTTCAATAGAGAGTCTTTAGGGCATATGTGACAAGGCTGCAGCTTGTCTCTAGGAAGGATTTGGCAGAGAAAGGCATGTGAGCTGAGAGTTGCTCGCCCCTTGGCATGTCTCATTAGGCAGATCCCACAGGAGGCCCTCTGATGAGCTATTTAATTAAGTGTTTCTGAGAGAGGAGCTGTGCGTCCCCGTGTTGTCTCTGCCTACCCGCACCAGGAGGCCTCTCTCAGGCACAGTCCTTGAGAATATCAGCATTTTCTGGGAGGCCAAAGAATTCCCAAACACTAACAGCAAAGCTTTGCTGTCACAGTGCTTATAACAAGACTGCACGCTCCTGATTCACTGCAGCCCAGATATTTTAATCACTTGTATGTTTAAAGACTCACTAAGAAAATGTAAGACAATGGGAAATATTCTCTCATATACATTGTTTGGATACTTACCTGAGCCTGGATACTTACTTAACTTACCTGGGACTTAATTTAACCCACCTTGGATTAAGGAATCTGTTCCACCACATACCCATAGGTAAATAATTTATTTATCTATCTATAGAGATATGTACTTTACGTAATTATTACACCAAAACTATAACTCCTATCCCCCATTTTCTATCTTAGTGTCCTTCAGTAAACAAAAACATTGCATTATACACAGACGATTCATACAATCTCCCCTGCATATACCAGGGACTAATGAATTCTCCAGTATTGGTCTCCAAAAATGTGAGTTCCGCTAATTTCATAAATGTACAAACACCAAAAAATGGACACTCCACTAATGCAATACTTTATTCCCTAAATATGTTTACAAACAGAACTGTACCAATAACAAGCAAACCAATAAGTACACCTGATGAAGCCTAATGATTATGTGAAATGCGTTGGATTTTCCACTAGAAGACGGTTGCAACCTACATTGTAGACAACCACATCTGTCATCAATGTACTAAAATCGCTGTTTTAAATTGTTATTTACAGTTATTTGGATGTTAACAGGCATTAAAGGCAACCTGTAACTAATGATATATAGGAATGGTTTTTGTTGTGTAATTTGTTTGAAATTGTTGCATATTTGATTAAAATGTTTATCATTTGTTTTAATATATACTTATGGAGTAAATCAGATTTATGTTTATTTTTGCCAAATAAAAACCCTCTGTCTTCTTTTAATTATTGAGAATTTAGGCTTAAAAAATAGGAAGATGGACATATTTCCAATTTATAAACCATTATTTGGTAATGCCAGAGGCGCTACTATTTTTAACATCAACTTCCCACTGTCTTTTTTGCAAATTAAATACATTTTGCAAGCTAAATTCAAAGTGGCACCACAGCTCTACTAGTTAGAAAATGTAAAATTAGGTTTTGCATGGTTACATAGTAAGGCACATGGCCATTTTTGAATGGGTGTCTTACAACTGAACTGAATATTCAAGTGTAAAAAACAATTTAGCTATACACAATTCATCAAATACTGCAAACACTGGGTGGAAAAAAAAAGTTTACTTTCTAACTTTACCCTAAAGTATACCCACCCAAAACTTGAACTTGCAGTCACCTATTAACTTCAGTTTTTCCCACAGCATCATAATCCTGTGTTTTTGCAGAACCATTGAACTGTAGTCTAAACTTGATAGCCTCTTTTTCTTACTTTTATTGGAATGTAATAATTATTCTATGACAGTCCAAAGTTCATCATTTCAGGTTAAATTTAATGAGACGTGCTTAACTGCTCACAGCCATCTAACATCAATCACAAGAGATTTTTTTAAACCTATCCAACAACTGTCCATATTCTGTGGAGAAAAAAAAAAACACATTACACTTACCATTTGTCGAAAAGCTTTGGAGCCTTTGTTGCGTGGAAAAGATCTCTCAGGTACCCAAACTCTGGTAAGGGCTTCATTTGAATTTGCTCTCGCTCTTTGTAGTTTTGCCAGCATTGCCTTTTCTTCTTTCTGCGTATAAGAACATACTGACATGAGTATCAAGAAGCAATTTAATGTTAGAAAATTCACTGAATAAACTCACAAGCTTTCACAATATTATTCCTCCAGGCAATTTGAAGGTTTCACTTATATCTTGCACCTTTGCAGTGCAATTCTACAGTTGTAACCTCTCAGTATTCCCTGCAAAGGAGGTCAGACTTTTATTATAGAGTTTACTTTTTACAGCAATATAAGTAATGCAGTAATTGCAGGTGTTTTTCGCCTTCTTCCTCTTGAGGAGAACAAGAGAGAAGAATTGAAAACCTTTGTATCTAGGCATTTATTGTAAGTCACTGCCAGCTTCCTTAATCAGCATCTTTTGCTAACCAAATCAACATTGCAAAATAGGTAAATAGAATTGACAACACTTATTTTATCACAGCCTTAAAGTGACACTGTTAGAATAATTAGTTTTTTAGAAAATATGAATAAAAAGCTTAGCAGATAGTACAGTGCTATTTTATGTTACTATCCTCATAATACAAGGGCCACTTACCCAAAACTGTCCCTTTACCTATCCTGAATCTAATAACATATCTGTACTTTATTTCCACAGTTTGCACACCTGATGTGACCCTAATGAGACTTCCACTTTAAATGTTGTATTTTTACTTTATTTGATATAAATGAGAATGCAACAAAAGAAGCTGGAACACACAAAAGTAGGTGGGAAAACAGACTCACATAAACAGCCGGAAACTATGGAAGCAAACTATAACTATGTATAAGGTACAATAACTATATAACTATGTATAAGGTACAATACAAAGATAACTTTCTTCCCGCTGGCCAAAAATGTAGGAGGCATTTAACCTATTGACTATCAGGCTACTGTACCATGAATTGGTCATATCATTGGCTGTCCCTTGAAACCTTACAATTATTTTAGATGGTATGTGTCGAGTCTGAGAAACTTTTAAAGTTTAAAGGTGACCACAAGCTAGCCTATATCTGGAAGCACTGGGTATTTACAAAGGAGCAAAAGAGCTGCCGGGGACCTAATAAAGGGTTGATGGTTGTTCTTTTAACATAATCCGTGATTTTACAGTGATTAGGCAAAGTGATAGATCCTTAAAATACCGGCCTGGCTTTATAGAATCTACAAAACACTGGGCTGAAAAGTGACTGCAGGCTTAAAGCCAATGACAAACTCTCTGCTCCAGTCTACAGAGAGAACTTGTCTCATAAACTCACCCTCTTTTGGCTGCACCCAGTCACCAAGAAGGTTCTGATGTCATGTTCTTTCAGATAGGCATTCCTCTCACCTCCATAACCAGGCTCCACCTCATAATCCCCATTCAGGTAATTTAAGGTAGCACTAGTGATGTGAATCCGCCTGAACAAACAGAAAGAGGGCACATTTACTAAAAGAAATAATGCATATGCAAAGAGATGAGAATGGCTACCAAAAAATATGTAAATAGGCTGTCAATGCTGATCTTTTCTTTTAAAAATGAGGGTTACTTGGCTGCCATGCCACGGAGTACCTACCTGTCCTAGAACAATTATTATTATTAACTAGTATTTATATAGCGCTAGCATAATACACAGGGCATTACAAAGTCCATTGTAGTATCATTAACTGTCCCACAACAGGGCTCACAATCAAACAGGCAGCCTGAAACCTTGTAGATCAAGTGGTTTTATATGGCGGGAATTTTGAAGCTAGGTAGTTCTTTTAGATAGGGGACAGCAATGCATGCCAACAATTTAGCTTAGTAAAAGTTCCCTTTAATAATGGTGCAGCAACCTATGGGAAAACCTCTGGATATCACTACAATTTTAGAGTAACTGTAACATTCTTAAAGAGTAACAGGTAAGAACAGGAGGAGATAACTTCGGTTAAACTTTAAAGATATCCGATAAATGGAAAGGGACATGCAATGGATAACAAACATGCAGACAAGAATTAATTAAACAAAACAATCCTATTCTGTTAATGGAAATATTTCTTTATGCACTTTATGTCCAGCATTAGAGGTCCAGCTCTGTGCTGTATTGAAAAAAAAACCCAGCAAACTGAGAATACATTGGATTTAATATAAAGAAATTAAATGCTGCATTCACTCACCCAGCTTTGCCACCAGCTTCCATATGGTTGGCCAGAGTGACATCATTAGACCACACATCAAACTGCCACTTACGCAGACCAAGGACACCGCAATGAACTCGTCCACTATGGATCCCCACCCGCATGTTTACATTGACACCGGTAACTTCTCGCACCAGCCTGATAGAAGAAAAAAATGATGACCCATGATGGTATTTTTCTTTTTTTTTTTTTTATTATAACTCCCTCTTTTTAACTGCAGCAGGATATATTTTACTGAATCAGTACTATTTCAATTATTTGGTCACATGGAAGATATATTATATGTCAGTTGTCTATCTGAACACTGTAAATGGTCAATAATAGTTGGGAAAGATCTGGCAAAATGATAGAAATTTCCTAGAAGTTACTTGCACCTATCTAAAATTCACATTGTCTGGAGAATTTTGTGTAAAAAAAGTTGGTAGGAAAAAAGATACAATTGCTTACACTTATCTGTGCTATTCCTGTTATGTTATCTGTCACTGGCTGTTCCCTATCCTCTTTCTCAATCCTACTGTGATCTGAGCACTCTAAAAATGCACATTCTTCCACCTGATTTTTCATCAAATCCAATGTTTAGAAAAGATGTCAGAATGGTGAACAAATGCAAAATGGAGAAAGCGTACATGGTGGAATGGGGCCAGCACCCATGGTGGTGAATATGGCAGAAACACACAGCTTAGTAAACATATGTACAGCTTTCCACTATTAGGTGAATTTTCAGTATTGAGTGGAAAAGCCACAGATTTCTACATGTTCCCTTTAACCTTTTAAAGAAAAAGTTTCATAAATTTTTTATTTTTTTTACAAAAGAAACAGTTCAGTCCTGTCTTTGTGTCACATAAATCCCTGGCTCATCGAGATGTAATTTATTTACATTGTAACTGTATGTTTTCTTTATTCACAAAGGCACAATTCTAAAGCACTGAACTGAAGATGCATAAATGTAATGTGTAATTATGCTTCAAGCAGAGCTCCACTTACGAGATGGCTTCAATCATGTCAACTCCCATCTCCACACAGCAGTGAGCATGATCAGCACGAGCCTCGGGCAATCCAGAGACACAATAGTAACAATCCCCCAGGATCTTTATGCGCAAGCAGTGGTTCTCCTTGAAACAGGGACAGACAGTTTTAATAATACAGCTGAACTGTTCATAGCCTTTTATACGGGACAAGAACAACAGGCTGGTATATTTGGTGACACAAAACACAAGTATTAGGCAATATAATAGATAAACCAATACACTTAATTTTCTCAGAGACAAAACTTGGGTCCCTAGGTTTAACAAACGAGCACAGTTAATATTTTATTAAATAAAAAGCAACAAATAACACTTCTGGGTGGTTTACCGAGAACAACCTAAAAACCTACATTTGCTGTCAAATAAACTGTGAATAGTGGTAAAGTGTTCACTCAGTGAACTCTAGATAGTTCTTGGTAATCCATAGAAGCCAGATTTCACCAATAACCTTAAGTAAGGTAACCTAAGATTACACTTACTGGAGCCTGTGCTGTGAACAAAACATCTTCCTAAATCACCACTCGCATTTAGTTTTCCAAAGCTGGTTTAAACGTGATTGGTGGTTGGGAGAAATTTCATGATACTACATTTTATAATTGAAAGAGCTGCCTATTATATATACCCATTACATGTGATCAGTTTGTTGCATGAAAGACATAATAGTTATATAATGGTTTACACAAATTTATATTGGTGTACGATATACAATAATACCTCATCTAGTAGCACAAAACACACACATATTATTTTACACTCCTCTCCATGCATAGCCTAGCTAATGAGCTCCTAAATGATGAAGTCAGTACTTGCTACACTGTACCCCAAAAAAAAAAATGTTGAGGCATGGTTTGTCCTGGGTGGATACTTCTGGAAGGTAGGTAGGACAATACTTCTCACAAGTATGGAAAATATAAAGGGCCTATGTGTTCTTCAAATTTAAACAGAGCAATAACTCCCGATAGAAGCTCGTTCATTGTGTTGTCCGCTATTGCATCTTCCCTGCATTGCTCACAGGCAAGCAAAAGTTTATAAAAAAGTGAGCTGTACTTTCTGGATAACAAGGATTCAGCCCAGGAAAGGCTATTGTAAGGAATCATCTCACTTCAACTACAAAGTAACACATTTACCTGCACAGTGATCCTTGTCTATGCTTCACACATTGATTGCGTTTAAGAGTAGATGAATGATTGCTGAGACGGAGAAAGAGGGATATGATTTGTGATATCTGTAGTTTGCAATAAGAAAAAACTGTCTAAAATATTGTTCTTCAATTCTATGATAGGGTTTGGACGGCTGCCACCAGCTCTTCCTTATACTCTCCTGTATATTTTGATCCATATGGGATATCTTTCTGAACACTGGGAAGCATTTCCTAGATTATTCATTAAACCTATAAAAGTTTCTTTTGAAGATTTTATCATAGAATTGAAGAACAATATTTTAGCCAGTTTTTTTTATTGCAAACTACAGATATCACAAATCATATCCCTCTTTCTCCATCTCCACAATCATTCATCCACTCTTAAACCCAATCAATCAAAGAATTTAGGATACTGGTGATGTCACTCCTATCTATTAATAGCTGATCACCATCTATCATCACTTTAACCAAATACTCGTCCAAAATTTCCAATCGTGCCAAATTTTCTTTGCCTTACTCTTTAGTTGAAGTACACTGAAGATTTACTCTCGCATTTTTTCACCCCTGAGGTCAATATAACAAGGTCTCAGATATCCCCTGAGAAAGCCCGTTAGGGCGAAACGCGTTGGATCAGACCATGAGCATAGTGTTGACCGATATCTGGATGCTGTATATGTGACAGTGTTTTATTAAGTCATGGCCAGAATTATCATAACCTTTTTACCAATGTTGTTCCTAAAAAGATATTTTAGTGAATTGAATAAAGAATTTTAGGCTATGCTAGACCTTTATTTGCCGTAAAGAGTCACTATCTCTCTATCCCTTTCCTTTTTTTGCAGAAATAAACAACAGGTTAAAATCTGGAAAAGGAAAGCAACAAGGCAGTATACAGTTACCTTGCTTATTAACCTATATGCTGAATGTATAAATGTGAAAACTGGTTTAGAAAAATCACATGCTAAAATTTGGCTTGCAAGTAGGAATAGAAATAACGTCAGATATGCTGACAACACAGCTCTGATGACTGATATAAAGATTCTATTGATGACCAAGTGCAAAAGCTGGCTTGTTGCTTAACATAAAACAAGCCAAGACTGCATTGTCTTAATGACTGTGTCATTTATTTTAACAAAGCCAAAGATGGGAAAGAAGTGGAAGTAGAGACAGATTTGATCATCCTAGGCTTAAAGATCTCTGCAGATGGTAACTACAGGCCAAAAAGTAAAAGAAGTGTTCTGCTTAGGAGAAAAATTCTAAAGCATGTTTACTAAAAACTGAATAGAATACTTAGACAGAATTTGTAAAGCTATAAATTTGCCCATGCAACAGCTCAAAGAAGCAGTGTCAGCCTGTAGTTAAATTTTTAGAGTAACTAGTGGGATCCATAGACAAACACAGACCTAGGCAATATTGCACCCCCAAATCCAGCTGCATTGCATTGCCTAACATGACAAGGTGCTGAAACAAACCTAAAGCCATTTAGGCCTCCTCATTTTGCTTGTTTCTGGTATATTTAATTTTGGCTTTAATAATTCTTATAGCCCAGATATTACATTTTTTTATCACAAAAAAAGTATTTAAATAAACAGATCAATAACATATAAGTCCATAATATAGACCACAAATTCGTGTTTAATAAGAAAAAACTCCAGGGGAAAGTTTAAATGACAACATTTAAGGCATCCATGGAGAATGTTTTGTGTTTGAGAGAAAAGCTGTGTAACCATATACTGTGCCTGCAAAGCCTCACCAGGAGGCATAGTTCACACAATCTGAAGGTGGAACCATTTCTGATTCTGCTTGGAAGTGTCATGCCTAAGCAGGAATGATAGAGGGGACTGTATTGCTTACTTTTTAAGTACGTTGCCAAATAAGAAATTAGAGTGTGCATATTTGTGTGTCTTGTAATCTAAATTTGTTAGACTCCTCAAAGTCCTGGATCTCCTTGCCTTTGTTGACTTCATTTGGCTTCATTTGACTAAAATGTCTTTATTGCATGACAATAGAAAGCATAAGTCACGTGACATTAACATGCTGAAATGCCGTACTTACCGCTGCCAACTTGTCAAACCGAGCAAAGAGTTCATTCAGAGTCATAACTAGTTCCTGAGCTGTACACTGCGATGCCAGACTGGTAAAGCCTTCAATATCAGCAAACAAGATACTAAAAAAAAATGACATGTTAACACTGCTGCATATGATATCATAAACCAGAGAAGTATACATCAAGATTTCATACTAAATAAAGACTCAGTTTGGAAAAGGTACAAGATAAAAGACCAAGTAAGGCTGAAAGGAAGACAAACTGGGTCTGATTTACGAGGACTTTCAAAGACTGGAAAGGATAGAAAAATTTAGGAGAACATGGCTGATCCAGCAAACCTGGAATGGATCGTGCCCAAAATTAAAAATATCTGCCAACTAATTATGGGTGAAACGAGTCAGGAGGTGACACACACCTACTCTACTCCCCCATGGGGAAATATCCTAACAGCATATACTAACCATACTCAGGACCAATTATAAACCTCCCCCTGAATGTAAAGGGGACAAACTGAATTGCATATGTACAAATTGAAATGATTATTAGGTATAAGCACTTGTTTTACCTAATTTGTTTTCCTAATAACACTCAATGCCAACAAGCCCCTACTTTATTCTCTGAATCTCTCATCTCTCCCCAGGGAAAACAAAATCTTGATACCTACTGATATCCCAAAGCTGAGAGTAATAGAAGAGGAAGCCACAATAAGCTGGATGGATACAATTATAGATATTTTAAACAAGCCATTGCAAAGACTATAACAATTTTCAACAAGCTGCTACAAAAACTTAGACTTAGAAAAAAAAAGCTATCCATATGGAAACCAGGAATTGACAACAACTTGACAGGACTTTAATAATGTAGTGGTAACATATATGTCTCAGCTACAGCTTACCAGGTCGCGGCCAAATTTTATTAGTATTACACATTCATGTAGCTATTTAGTGCTCCAAAAAGCCCTAAAAAAATGAACAGCAAAGCAACAGACCCCCGTTTTGGCTTGGAGTGCCAGAGTGCTGCCCCTGACACTGCCAATCTGAGATTACCGGAGGTCAATATCAACATATAAGAAGCCATTATTCTAAGCCAAAGTAATGGAAAGTTAACAATTTAATTGTACTGAATTATAATTGAATACACAAATGGATTACATCTGGAGATCATCTTTAATATTTCAGAATATAAACATTACCTGACATTGTCATGTTTCTGAATGTAGATTTTATGGAACATCATGTCCTCCTTTTTGGTATTAATATCCTCTTTCATTTCCATTGCCACGTGACGTGGTAAAACAGACAGCAGGAGGCGCTCCTGCGTGGTAAAAAAAAGTGAGAATGTCAAATATATTGTCCAAACACAACACACATTTTTATTATGGAATTTTAAATTACAACTGATAAACCCAGCATAAAGGATTGTCTGTAATACCATATACATATAAATATATATATATATATATATATATATATATACATACATACATACATACACACACACACACACACACACACATATACATACATACATACATACATATACATATAAATATAAAACATTCTTTCTAATGGTAATAGAAAGACAATAAAAAGGGTCTAAGACAACTTGGTGCAGCACTTTGGTGACAGCAGATGCTAAACAAAAAGTATATTTAACAGGGCATGAGGCTGAACAACATGTATAAAACTTTACATAGTCCAGGCAAGTATCTAATCACTGACCTGAAGTATTTAATATAGACTGCATACCAATACCAGGAGGGAATATTTGAAAATTCAGAAATCTCTTATATTATTAATAAACAGGATTTATATAGCGCCAACATATTACGCAGCGCTGCACATTAAATAGGGGTTGCAAATGCCAGAAAGATACAGAAAGATGCCCCGAAGAACTTACAATCTAAGAGGTGGGGGAAGTAACACACAATAGGAGGGGAGATATGTATTAGAGGGAAGTAGTGAGGGTTTTAAAAGACAGAAGACGTTAGGCAAATTCTATTTAGGGGTGTCCATTAATTGTTTCCAGTAAAACCAAGTGTCTTCGAATTTTCCTCCCATTTCATGAAGGATTGTCTGTATTCTAACCAAATGTGCTTACACTCAAAACAATCGTTTTGCTTATTCTACAAGCTGACTTGTAAGCCAGAAAACACATGCGTTTTGCTTGTTAGGGTGGTTCAGGGATTTATTGGCATACATGTGTTGATTAATCACGCACCACCCTGTCCCTTTTTCTGCCCATATGTAGCGCACATGGGTGACATTCAGTACCAACCTGCTGCTGGTTTTCCCTCTGCAGGTGCAGCCTGGCTTGGATGTAACCTCGTGTCTCTTGGAAGGCCTGTCTCTGGGAAACCTCTGCAGGATAGTGGGTACAAATGCCAATGATGTTTGTGCAGAGGAAAATCAGCACGTTGCCACTGAGCTAGAAAAAAAAGATTGAAGAGCTTTAGGATCTGAATGTATGCATAGTGTATATTTAATTCACAACCAGTTCAAGAACTTCTTTGAACCGCTATATGCACACACACATAATAGAATAGAACATTAGATGCAAAATATTCATTAAATCCTGGAAAAGCATAATAGTTGTATTTGAAATATGCAGCAGAGTGTGCTGAAACCTATGGCAATCTATTAATAAATCGGAAATTAGATTTTTAGTGTAACCAAGCTTATCTGTGATTGGTTTCTGAGAATGACTGCATTACATTTAGGTTTGTTGCATATGATTGTTCTTTTTTCCCCTAACACTCCAAAAACTATTCAGCATCAATAAAATCTCTTCCCATGTAGACATACCAGAAGTATACATTACAAAAACATACCCCATGAATAATGCACACCATCTAACTTGTGTAAACAGCAACATGGCATGGAATGGTAACGACAGCCATCATTGCTTTCTTAAAAAAAGGTAAACTCCAGGTAACTAGCTCAGTACACAGATGAAATGATTTTTTCTGTCAAAGAATTGATACTGTCCATTGTTAGAACATGTAAACTGCAACACAACTAAATGGCTTGTAGTGCTGCTTTTCTTTCCCCTAATTTAAACTCTGCTGTTCAGGGGATTGCAAGGGGCCAACACCAAATCCAATTTAGGTATACACTATTTGTTTAAAAAAAACACTTACACACAATTGCTTTATATGCAATTGCATATAAGAAGTGTGACTGCATCACAATTCAGGTTTAAGTGGCATCTTCTAAATGTGCTCACAAAAGTTAAAAAGCTCTAACATTTCCCCAGTTCTTTTTAAAGTGTAATCAATACACAGTCCAGTTAGCAATAAAGTTGGTTCATCTAGTTTTATGCCACAATACCATTTTCTACACAATCCTGATCTCTCCTAATATAATACAATATGTGTGATTAGTTTTGGGTCAACATAATCTGTTTTGCAGACAACAAAATGGTTATGAATTATAGATGTATTTTTGGTCAACTACAATAATGTTAACAAAGGGAAAAAGCACTATTTGAGGAAGAAAACACACCAAACAAATTCTCAATGAAGGTTAGATAATTTAAGTGGCTGCACAGAAGTGGCAAGGTTGTCTGTATCTTCTGTAAATTTACTTTAACCAATGGTGTAAACACCAATGATGTAGCAGACAGGTTCCCATATTCCAGAACATGTTTTGGTCGGCACTCTCTTTTAAAGATGTCAGGTCTGTTTTTAATGGCAATTTCTTTCACTCTTTGATCACAATACAGTTTTAGTAATCCAAATGTTCACAGATTTATTAATAACAATAAGAAATGTGCCTTATGTGACACTTACACAGAAAAGGGAAGCAAGTGTTATATACATGGCAGAGCAGAGAGGAAGTGCCGAAGTCAACAGCTTGCAGCTAGTCCATTTATAGCTTTTATTTCACTTCCACTCATGTCTGGTGTGCAGATTATTACTATAATAATACATTAAACACTTGGCTGCTGCTTTTTTTCTTCTTAAAGTGTGCCTCACACTGAAACAAGTGTGTTATCTTTAAAAAGAAGATGCATTAGTAATGTGTGATAGACAATTTTTGCTACCACTTGTTAAAACAAATTTGTAATTAGACAATCACATGGCAGCAGCTTAATACATTTAAAGTGAAACTTTAGTCCCACTTTAAAAATTCCTTGATCAGGCAGATGGCTATTGCAGAAAGGGATAGCGATGTCCCTTCTGCCACAACTGTTCTTACCTGCCTGATCACTGTCAAAGTTAGCATAGCTCAGCTTTACTTGCCACGGAAACCCAGCAATCATGGCTTCCTTTGTGTGTGCTGGGAAAGAATAAACTCCTATGCACATCATCCTGGCATGGCCAATCAAGATGGCCAAAGATCACGCCCGGGAAAAAGATGGCGGCTCTGATCACGTCCAGGAAAAAGATGGGGGCTGCCTGCAATGCAACGGGGATAGGCGAGTATCGAGGGTTTAGTTTTGCTTCAAGCATGCAGACATTGTCTAGACAACCTGCTGCAATTCAAAGAAAGCATCAGAATGAATAAAAAGAGTGAATGTGGCTGCTAGTGGCAGGTGGGATAGTTTAAATCAATGAATTTTCATGCACAACTCGCTATCAAGTGAGCCGGCCTCTTAGTTCTAAATGAGCTTCCTATTAATGCCACAGCCTATTCCCCAGGTTGTTGCTGACCATGTTCATCCCCTTTATAAGAGCAGTGTACCTATCAACTGATAACTGCTTCCAGTAGCATAACAAGCAATATAACAAAACTCAAATCATTTAAAACTGGTTTCTTTAACATAACAATGAGTTCACTGTAGTCAAATATCCTCCACAGTCACCTGATCGGAATCCAAAAGAGCAGTTTTTGGATGTGGAGGAACAGGAGATCTTCATTGTGGATGTGTAGTGACAAATCTGCAGCAAATGTGTGTTGCTATAATATGAATATGGACCACAATGCCCGAGGCATGTTTCTATTGCCTCTTTGAACCTATGCCAAGAAGAATTACAGAAGTTCTAAAAGTGAAAGGGGGGAACAAGAAGGTGAACCTAGTGTTGTGGCTGGGGAATGTATGTATACAATAGGACAGCCACACTACATAAGCAGGCTTTGCTTACTGCTTCCTATCTCAATAGTAATCTGCCTGGATAAAAACAGAAGACTCTGTGCGTTCTCTATATCAAACAACCATAATGCACCTGGTAGCTAAAGAACAGGTCATCTTTACCTAGGTAGGTCAATGATGTAATTGAGTCCAGAACAACTTTTATTTATGACAAGGAAAACTTTTTATTTAAATGTATTGTTATTTGATAATGTTTGCTGTTGATTCCACTGAAGAGGGATTTTTAATGACACGTCCAGTTAAAACTTTAATACTGTGCCTCAAATCAAACTAATTCAAACACTTTTTTGGAACAAATTACCTTCCTATACTATATTTTTCCTATTCCAACTGATGTTATTTAATGCCTTTCCTCTGATTCATTACTAAGTAGGCATGTCCTGGGCTGCCCTTGTGTAATTGTTAGAAGTGTTTTTTATTATGTGGGAGCAGCCTTCCTGACATTGCAATGCACTTTTCTTTATACCCATATCAGTCAATAAGAATTCCTGAGAATTCTGAGGCGCTACCATTTAGAAAATCCTAGAAGTTATCAGTATACGGCTATTTAACGGCCCATGTAAGCACCTGTCGGCAGATATGAGTTTAATTTATTAAATCAGTAAAGAATATCAAATTATAAATTAAACTATAAAAAAAGTATTTTTTTTACCACCAGATATCTCAAAACATGGTAAATGTGAAGCTGTGTGCTGCGCATGCACTCTCATATCACATAAATTAGCGGCTACATTTATACATGGAATATTATGCGCTGATGGACATTATGTGCAGGATGTTGAATGAACACATCCAATATAAGAAACACAACCTGCTAAATATAAGGAGAAAATAAAGAATGAAATTGAAATAATCTTAACTGGTCAATCAATTTGGAAAATGACATCCATGTACTAATGCGTTTGGTACTTGTGGTCTATTTACAGACACTAATGATAGTGGAGTACAAGCAGTCACTTGAAATAAATACTAACTATGGTATTAAAGTATATCACCCCTAGAACAAAAAAAAGCAATTCATTGTAGCCTAATTGGTCTTTTTTTTTTTAAGCCAAATATAGAAAAATGCCTTTTGACCTTGACAAAAATCAATTATTGTTATTTTTAACTTCCTGTGTTAACCAAATATCATTTTCATCAATTTTCCAAGCTTTCTTCTGTAAACTTAAGCCCTCCACCCCGGTGACAGAAGTAGCCAACAATGGGCACCTGTACAAATCGGACTTGGATGAAGAGGGTCCAGGGCCCTTGTTCAGCGGCATACTTTGCACCTCCCTATGTCTGACCGTTCTTTACCCTATATAATGCAGACAATGTGAAGAAATGTTTGTCATCAAATCCAAGAAAGCAGCCTAGGGTGACAATGTTGCTCCTCCAAACATACAATAATAATAGGTGTACTGAAAGTGTGTTTCTGGCAGGATCACCAAAAAGAATCTTTTTTTAAAAATTGTAAAAAAAATGCAGTCATCACACCTAAAGACCAGCAAACTTCAATATGTTAAATTTTACATATGCATTAAGCTTACGGAAGCCTCCTAAAAGATTATTTTTAAGTGACAGCCAGCAGTTTTATTAGGATCTATGTTTAATCTCCCCATACTGGACTAGTTAAAAGATTTGAACAAAGATAGTTTAACATGATTGAAAGCTATACAAATGCTGCTGGACCGACTATTCTGATTTGTGTAAAGCTTAACACTGCATTTCAAAATGTACCCCGGCTACAGTATTAATGACAGGTCCACTTTTAAATGTCCTCACATTTAAGTGATCATTACAAGGATATTTTTAGCCTGCATTCTTCTGAAGATTACTTCACAATGACTATCCCCATTGTGTTTAGGCAACATACACTCATTATTGTCAAAATCATGCCTTTGACATCAACTCTATTGTCCTCTTATTTGACTTTATGAAATAATCCATGTTAAAGATTAAACAAGGTAAATGCAGACTCATTATTGAATAGAATACAAATATCTAAGAACACAGACAGTCCAGGATGCCAATATAATAATGAAAACACAATAAGAAACATGCCTTTCACGTAATCTTCCTTTTATGAAGGATAAAGAATCATAAAGAATAATAAGTGAAAAGTGCCAAGTAGAGAAGACTCGTTCATAGAAACCAATCTGATTTCATTCCTGACTATCTGGAAATTGTAAACAAGGAATTTGCAGAACAACAACATTTACATGGGCTTAATATTCTAGATCAGCCATACCACATATTTTATCAGTGACTGAAAAACTATTTCTCCTGAGCTTTCACTGTTTAATAACTATAACTATCACTTGTATAAGTATTATAGGGTTAGGCAGCAATGACAATTGCCCAATTTGCAGAGACAGCAGGGGGCTCAATGACAAAAGTGTGATCTTCTGCATGCTGGTGACACTTTAATCAGCAGCCATTTTCACTTAAAGGGATTAATCATAATGAAATTCCTGGCCACTTGGCTAAAATGTGCCAGGTTAATAAATATTTAGCAAACATGGCGCTACTGCAACCTTTGTACCTACTGGATATACTACTGATGTTGGCTGGTGGATAAATACAGAAATTTTACAAATTTTCTGTGTGAAAAACATTTCCTCTCTTTGGTAGGAATCAAACTTTTAAATTTGTGCTGTGGATATGGCATGTATTTATAGCAATCTGAGGGTGCACCAATATCTCCCCACCAGTACTTATAGTAAAGATATCTGCTAGTTTGTCTCTAGCCTTCCATTATAGGAAAAGAATCACATTAAAAAAAAAGCTATGAAAAACACAGTATAATAAAGCAGACACTCTCAGGAAGCTCTTTGTATGTGTTACTACATCTATGGAAAATGAAGACAAGCAGGAGGAAGAAACACAAGTCCTTTAATGGATTCCCAATGTTCCATTAATGACTGGTGAGAAGCAGGCAGAGAGAAAGGAGGAGAAGAAGAAGAAAGCGTCTCTCAGCCAGGGCTTAGCAAAGGCTACACCTTCCTGTGTGGTAAGAGCGGTTAACCACAGCCAGCTGGAGTTTGGCCTGCTGCCATTGTATGACAGTCCAGAGCTGGAAAAAAGGATATATGTATCCAGCACAGCACTTGCTGCAGGAATGTCACCCTGCTACATAACTCCAGATTATTGCTAGCACCTCTATATATCTCTCAGCCATGATCCCATGAGAATATACCCATTCCAATGTGTTTTAGTAACTAATGACCCCTGACTCACCTTCAGCACAAAAGTCAAAAGTGAATAATTCCAAAGAGCAAAAATAATTGGTATTTGCAATTGCAAAAAAAAAAAAAAAAAAACCCCAGAACTTGCACAGTCTATGACATGTGCTATTGTGTGTCTGGGCCTTAACAAACAGTTACTGCATCCACTAAAGCTGGAAACAACACCCTGATATTTGCCCACATAATAACATTACTCATTCTATGCTAGCTGAAGGACCCTGAACCCAGCAATCAGAAAAGTCTAACATTATACCAAAATAGTATGGAGCCGCTTTACTCTACATTTCCAGGGACAAACATTTGACAATCTGTCCTTGGAAGTCACAGACAGTCATCCTCCAGCAGCAATATATATAAAGCTTTGCCATCATCAGCCGGCTGTTCTGGC
>NC_092858.1:45076045-45179346 GCF_032062135.1 Pyxicephalus adspersus | reverse complement strand
GCAGCTTTTCTAGGCCGTTCAAAAAAAAGTCCTTTGGTTGGGCTGCAAACCAGCTCTCTGCAGCATTTTGACGTCAGAAATGTCCTTAAAACGTTGCCCCTTCAGGTGTTTCTTCAAATTCGGGAACGGATAATAGTCTGAAGGGGCCAGGTCAGGTGAGTAGGGGGGATGGTGGACCAATTGGAAACCCAGGGTGTTTAATTTGGCAGTCACAACGTTGGAAATGTGGGCAGGTGCATTTTCCTGCATAAAAAGGATCCCTTTGGTCAACTTTCCACAGCGTATCATCATAATTGCCTCCTTCAGCTGGTCCAGGAGGTTAGCATAATGCTGTCCAGTGATACTAGAGCCCTGAGGTAGGTAGTCCACCAACACAATACCTTTTGTCCCAAAAAAACAGATGCCATGACTTTTTTGGCTGATTTCTGGGTTCGGAACTTCCTTGGTCGCAGGGACCCGCTGTGGCGCCATTCCTTTGAGTGTTCCTTGGTTTCAGGATCATTGATGTGGAGCCAGGTTTCATCCTCAGTCACTGACCTAGCCAAAAAGTCCTGTGCAGCTTCAAAATGAGCCAAACGGATTTGGATGCTTTAACTAGTTCCTTCTAGTGATCACTGTTCAAACATTTCAGCACCCACTTCGCTGAAAGCTTGCGCATGTCTAGGATAGTGCTGATAAACCCAACACTCTCCCGTGAGATGTCAGGTATCTGGGCTATCTTTTTTGCGGATATTCGCGGATCCTCAAAAATCAGCTCATGGACAGCATCGCAGGTTGCCGGGTAAGTTGAGGTTGGGGGGCGCCCAGTGCTGTGCTCATCTTCAACAGTGAAATGCCCAGCCCTGAAAAGAGATATCCAGGTTTTGACAGTGCTGTAGGAAGGACACTTCTCCCCCAGTGTTTGTGACATCTCAGTGTGAATGTCCTTTGCTGACTTTCCCTGAAGAAACAAAAACGTAATGACGGCCCGTAACTCAGACGACGTGAAACTTGCTTGCGCATCTACCATCACAGCTTCTCACTAAAAGAAAAAATAGTTTTAGGAAATGCAAAGACCTGATATTTGCACAGTTACATGCTAAGATATTAGGCTGTCATATGCCCTCATTTTTCTATTTCATCTGGAACGGGGCAACGCCAGGAACTTCACAGCACCCCCTCGTAAGTCTAATATATGTTTTAAGTGGCTGCATCTAGAAGTGCACAATACTGGCAGCAGCCACCACAACATTACTGACTTGGCCAACTTTCAGGTTGTTCTTACAGGCAAAGATTTATAGTATTTGAACAAGAGATGGGGTCCTAAAAATTCATATGTAATACAAGGGCCATCTTGACTGGATACATATGTACTGAATAACTTAGAAAAGTCTTCATATTACAAAGTTTTGGACAATCTAAAGAAATTTGCATGAAGAAAGAAATTTTACCTCATACCTATATTTATGTAGTTTTTTTTATTATACCAAGCCTCCAGTAATTATAAAATGTGATGTAAGGATGTAAATGTTATTACAAATAATATGTTTTCTCCTAAACTCTGGCTATATAGAAGAAATACTGCCATTCACAACAGAAAACAAACATCTGCAAAATGTCACAACTACCACACCCTGCTGGCCAGACTCCTGGAAATCCACAAGAAGACTAAAACCATTGATTTCATCTATGTATCTTTAAAATAAATCTACCCGTATAAAATATAGGAACCGGCAGATCAGGGATCCATATTTCTTTTGATTTTATACTAATTTCAAGCCCATGACAAGCAAAATAGTGAGGATGGCAATGGATGACAATGCCCAGAGATTCCAGGGCAACGTAGGCTCATGCCATAATTGGCTGCCTCTTAGGAAACGGTAGTGTCTCCCTGCTGCAGCTCCATAGGGGATGAATAGGGGGTGGCATTGTCCTTGTCAAACTGTCAAAAGTCCAGACGCGGGTCCTTTAAGAACTTAAGTGTTTGAGTGGCTGGCAAAGTGCCACCCACTGGAAGGCACACAGAATCGCCCACTTTAATGTCCGGTAAAATATCTGTTCTTATAAGGAACATGAAAACTTTAATTTGCATGTATACTTATTAGCCACAAAGAATTTAAAATTCCTTGCACCAAATGTCTTTGCAAATGTCTGGAGACACCATCACTGTGCTGCACATATCCTTTGCAGAAAGCAGAGTTAAAGAAGATACCAAACACTTCCACCCAGTACAGGCAACCTGCAAATAGGAGCGGATACAAGACCGGCCCCCCTGAAAAAAATAATAGGGAGCAGCTCAACTGGTCCTTATTACAAGTTTCACACTAGATCACTAAATAAACTGGAAAAAACAAAGCACACCAACATTTAAGTAAAAATACACTTCCCTTTTTGTATTGAGACAATATTTGCCTATTTGGGCTTTATTGTTGTTAGGCACTGGCAGTTTATCCCGTAGACTCCCATAGCTCACCTAGACCACTATAAATTAACTGCTATAGTTAGTTACCCATATGAAGTTGCCAACCACACCTTTAAGAAGCTGTTGCTGCCTTATGCTGAAAATTCTATGCTGACAACTAACTATACAGGAAACAAGACAGAATGCTGTTCTAGTCAATCATGTATTAAAGTGGACGTCAAAATTGCATCTTTAGCTTAACTGTATCCTAATCATAGTGAATACTTTTTCTTTGAATTGGGCTCGTCTCTCCCTCCTTGTGATGTGCTGCCTCTTTTCAGCCTCCATCCACGATTTACATCTTTGGAAACTCACATTACTAGAGACACATGTTGAGCCTGCATGTTTTTATTCTCCAAAGCATTGCCTACATTTCCTTCATAAGCTTCACAAAAAAAAAACAAAAACAAAAACAAATGGTGGCACAGAACAAAGAGAAAAAAAAGATGGTGCTCCCATACTGGACAAGTCGTCTGACAATTCAAACTAAAACATTTTAGGTTGGGGGTACCGAATCATGTTCCAGAAGCAAAAAACATCAGCCAGGAGTGGTGATCAGGACGTAGTCATGCTAGAATATATTTTTAGAGATCCACCTAAATATATGCATACACACCAATTATGAATATTAAAATGTAATAAGATATCAAGCAGCGGACACAAGCTAGCTCTGTCTGGATGTCCTTCGATGAAGATTTGGAACAGAACAGAAAGAGAAAGAACACACAAGACAATAAGCAAATAACTGCTAGAGATGTTTTCCAATTAAAACTGTACAGAACCACATTATTGGTGCTATAACTCTACAAAGACATATTATTATTATTATTATACAGTATTTATATAGCGCCATCATATTACGCAGCGCTGTACATAGTCCATAGTCCATAGTCGTGTCACTAACTGTCCCTCAAAGGAGCTCACAATCTAATGTCCCTACCATAGTCATATGTCATTAATGTAGTCTAAGGTCAATTGTTAAGGAGAAGCCAATTAACCTAACTGCATGTTTTTGGGATGTGGGAGGAAACCGGAGTACCCGGAGGAAACCCACGCAGACACGGGGAGAACCTGCAAACTCCATGCAGATAATGTCCTGGCTGGGGATTGAACCTGGGACCTAGTGCTGCAAAGGCCGGAGTGCTAACCCCTGAGCCACCGTGCTGCCCATATTGCAACTTTAGTGTGTGTGTGTGTGTAAATTAAAATTGCAATATGTCTTTGTAGAGTTATAGCCACCATGTGGTTTTCTACACACCCACCCACACATTTACACACATACACACATCATTCTATTATTAAGACTTCATAAATCTAGTGTAAAAGAGAAAAAGTATACAAATATACAAACATTTAATCAGCTGTTGTGCATATAGAAGGTACACAGTCTTATGGTCTTTCCATGCCATTGGGTACAGTTTGTGAAATTCTTTTTATCTGCCATAAGGTCGATGAAGCATACTGTGGACATCTTACATCATCATTGGAGTACCAAATGTACTAGGCAATGCAAAGAAAATAAACACTGCTTTAAATCACATTGACAGGCCTATAATGAACCTCTTTGTTACACAAAGATACAACACTAAATAAATAAAATGCAAACACTTGGTTAAAAAAGCACAACTAAGTTAAATGTTTTCATTCTCACATATGAAGCGTTTCCTTCTATAAAAGAGCTGACAGACAACAATCCCACACAGTAATGCTGACCATGGAGGTGTTAATCTTCATCTGATTTGGCAAGGATTTATGAATCTAAAACAAAACTGTAAAAAAACATAAGGAAAGTAGTTCTGCTTTTTGTTCATCAAGATAATTCAATTTGTTTCTCTCCCGAATTACACTGGGGAACAATTTTGAACCAATTTTTTGTTGACTTCAATTTTTAAGCTAAACTAGGCATGCTGATTCTGAAAGTGCAGTTAGTTTTCTTATATCACGTCATATCACGTCATGTTTTTTTCTCTATTGCTTACATTAATGGGATTACTGTAGCGTGGATTTGTATAGCCTATTCATTTACACGCAAGACAGTGTTGTCAGAGGTTGTGCCCTGTTCTACGTAGTGAATAAGCAAAATTTTTTTTTCTACTTACACACGTATTTCCTTTTTTTCAGATCATGTCTGGGTCTGCTGTTTCTCGTTGTAAGTGCCTAAACAACCCTGATATGTTGTGCCTAAACAACCCTTATATCTGTGGCAGTATCACCATTCCCAGTCAAAAGGTGAACATCAGCACATTTGTAGAGCAAGTCTATTTGGCATATTTCAGAGTTAATGTCATTTGGTATACCTATGCTTTGGCGAAAGCCAGGAGATTATTTCAGTGACGTTTTCACAATATGAAAGTAACAATCAGGATATAACAAGGAAAATAAATGTAACATAGTATATCCTAGTCTACCATCGGCTTTACGCCCAGTGGCTCATTCAGATGAAATCCCAGTCCCAGTTTTCGTTACACTACCCTCTCTTGAAGAACATGATTATGGTGATGAACTAGGTGACAACAATGACAAAGAGTTTGAAATTGAAGAGAACTCAGTTCGTAAGGGATTTGATCAGCATGGGTTAAGTGATTTGGCACATGATTTGGGACTATCAAAGAAGGCTTCAGAACTCCTAACATTAGGACTGCGTGAGAAAAACGTACTTGAAAAAGGAATAAAGGTATTGTATTTTGGAACCAGAGAAATTGCATTTGGTTGGTTTGGTTTAATGGAGGAATTGGGAATTCCAATCTATAACTCAAATGAATGGCGACTATTCATCGATAGCTCAAAGCAAAGCTTAAAGTGTGTCCTCCTTCACAATGGCAAAATATTTGGGTCAGTCCCAACTGGCCATTCAGTTCCTCTTTGTGAAGAATATGCAGACATAAAGAGAGTCATTGAGTTGTTGCAATATCACCAACACAATTGGGTCATCTGTGTTGACCTTAAAATAGTATGCTTCCTTCTTGGTCAGCAACGCGGATATACCAAGTATCCCTGTTATCTGTGCATGTGGGACAGCAGAGCTCATGAGAGGCATTGGCCTCCAAGATCTGCCCTAAAACCAGGTGATTCAAACGTTCTACATGAGCCACATGTTGATAGAAAGAATATTATATTCCTGCCTCTGCCCATGAAACTGGGTCTGATGAACCAGTTTGTTAAAGTTTTGCCAACTGAAGGGGACTGTTTCAAGTACCTCATTTTGGCATTCCCCAACCTGTCGTTTGAAAAAATAAAGGCCAGTGTGTTTGATGGTCCACAGATCAGGACAATGTCAGAAGTCGAAAAGAATGCTTGGTTATCATTCAAAGCCATTGTCAAGGACTTTCTTGTAAACACACAAGCAAATAATTATACAGAAATTGCTACAAAATGCTTGGTTGCTATATGAGCATCAAGGTGCATTTTCAGCATAGCCATCTTTCTACCTTCCCGGAAAACCTTGGTGCAGTCAGTGATGAGGCAAGGTGAACAATTCCACCAAGATTTGAAGGGCATGGAAGGATGGTATCAGGGTAGATGGGATGTACATATGATGGCTGACTATTGTTGGAGCATCCGGCGGGATTGTCCTAACACTGAACACTCCAGAAAAAGCTATAAGCGTAAATTTTTACCTTAACCACTTACCCAATTCATTTTCAAAATATTTTACTGTAAAAACAATGTCATAGAGTAACAATAAATCCTTTGTATGAACAAAATTAATTTAAATAAACAGTACATTCAAGTTATTTCAATATTTTTTCATTGTATGTAAAATTTGTATGTTTTTGACAAAAATGGAGGGTACCCTGTATCTTAAAAAAAAAACTGGATGTGATAGCAAAAAATGGAGTACATTCTGGATTCACCACCCACAACTTAGTTAAACAAAAAACAAAAAACAAAAAAAAAACAAAACAAAACAAAACAAAAACAAAAAATGTTAGATCTAACTCAACAAAAAATGCATTCCCCAGTGTTACCATTTCACCAAATATTGCTCGGTGGTAGACACGAGAAACCTCCAAAACGACTGGAATGATTCACGCTGCTGAAGGCTAGTGCAGACTGAGTGCCAAACAGTGCAATTGCCAACAATGCAGTGCAGTAAACAAAATGCTACCAATACCTCTAACTGACAAGGAGTTGTAAGAAGCATACACTGAAAAAGTTTAAAAATCTGAAAAATAAAAAACCTTTGTAATAGGAAATGTATTCCTAATAAGGCAAAAAGGTGCTTTGGATGCTCAAGTTTCAAGTTGATTGAGGGCATGTTCAAGCCAGCAGTATTTGACCACAGCATTTACTGCCCCTGGGTAACTAGGTGCACCCAAGAGCTGTTACTGCTAAGCTTTTTCAATTGTCTGCAAATGCCTGTGCGGGTTTTGAAAGTGGGTTCAAAGGTCAAACAGGACAGTGTATGTTTTTTGAAAACCACCTAAAACTCTTGCAAATACTGTCAATGTAAACATGTCCCTAAGTAGATTTGTACAAGCGAGCACCACAACCACAGAATGATGTTGCAAACAAAGGATATTTTGCAGAACAACTATACAGAAGTCAGGCAGGTAGTTTTCAGACCTACAATGTTTCATTTTTACTATTCATGGGCACTCTGGAAGCTATCTGCATTTCACTCTGGTTGGTGATGTATCCAATCTAGGGGAATCACTGGTTCACTGTAAAGAAGAGTTTATTTTACATCAAAATGGATTTAACATAAATGAATGGTACATTCAGACATGGGGTAAATCTATGTTTAGTATAGCCTTCTGTTTTATTTGGTAGTCCTGAATTTCGGAAAAACATATACCATTCAAACACATGTATATGATCCGTATGGGAGGATTTGCTCTTCTGTTCAGACATTCCCTCTCACACTACACACAGTTGGGTAATGCTTTTTCTTTTTTTGAGTCATGGGCAGTGGGTAAACAGACTTTACTCAATATTGGTTTTGTTTTGGGGCACTGGAAAACTTTAGTGCATTTTTTTTATAAAGATTTAGTAAGATTTTTTTTTAAGATTTAGTAATGAAATACTGTAGATGTTTTTCCCCAAAAAAATACTGACAGTGATCAGCAAAAAGAATTTTAAGTCCTAGGCCTAAAATTTAGAAGAATAACTGTACTCAAAGAAAATACAGACATCTATTGTTCCTTTATTGAAGAAATGTAGATATACTTACTAAGGCCCGCCGTGTCCCTGGCTCCGATCCCCAGACTACTGGACAATAAACCAGTTCCATTTGGTTTTAACATGGAGGAAGCAGCAATCCAGGTGCCCTGATCAATAGTATGCAGAATGGAGGTTTGAAGCCAAGGATGCAGAAAGCAGTATATTTAACTAATGGCATATTCCAGATAGGGAGTGAAATTTACATTTCTTAAAAATAGGTAGGGGAAAATATATCTGTACTTTCCTTTACAATAACAGTTATCCTTTAAAAATGCTTACTTTTAATAATATTATCTTAATTAAAAAAAAACTGTCAAAATATTACACAGCACCGATATATTCAATAAGGCATCAACAATGAACATACATGCACAGACACATGCTAATCAGTTTAGGCACATGAGTCACTTACTAAATTAACTTTATTAAAAGTTAATAGTACATTAAATATTTAAAGCATACTAGATTGTCATACAAGATAACAAAATACTTTCCACAAGCTCAGAGAGGAGATCTACTAAAGAAATAATAGCAATGGTGGAAATGTCCTAAATAAGCCCAGAAGTAGAGGGCTATGGATGGTATTAATGGCAACAAGTAGACCACTTAGGAGGCTTATGTCAAAAATCTGAAGCCCTTGAAATTTCATGCTGGTAATCTTGTAATGTCTTCTGGTTTATTCCAAGGCTCTGTCCTTCTTCTAATCTTAGCAGACAGGAGGTTGTGATCCTTCAGGATTAAACATTTAGAATTATGTAAACACTACTGGGGAAAGGAAAGTCAAACAAAGGGAAAAATTTAGTTATTTATGAAGTGACAGAAATAGGTACTGGAATAGCCTAGCAGAAATATACCATTTGAGTGCCTATAGATTACTTGTGAACAATGCAAGTGTATGTATTCTATTGTGCACAGGGTGCGATGCATTACATTTTCATTTCCACAACTTCCGTTGTTACGTGTTAATGGGTACTAAATGAAGTCCAATAGCCTATAAACTGCATCCTGATATAAACATTTACTGTACTTGTACTTATATTGTATGCCCAGGTGCATAGTACTACAGAGTTTCTATAAGACTGTTTCAAATACATGAACCTAGGAAGTACACAGAAATGGTTTTAAACAAAAGAGAATCAGAAATAATGTGTAGTGGGAAACAGGTTACACACACAATAATTCTTTATCTAGATGGTCATCCATGGTTTCCTTGTATGAAGAAGAATAGTGTTTTTACTTGCCTAATTAAGCAGTATACCTTTCATAGATACTGGAAGTTTGCACATTCCATATTCCACAGCACACTGGCAAAAAATAAACTAAATTTAAAGAGTATATAGAGATAAAAACTTCCATTGGGAACACATGTTCCGAGATGACTGTTCACTTTTGAGAGATTTCCTTTCATTTCTTGGAATGCCTCTGAGACAGGAAGTGAAGAAAACCTATCAAACAGCTCAGACAGCAGCAAAAACTAAACATGACTGATAGGAGTTTTAACCTTTCCATACATTACATACACTGTAATACCTTTATCAAGAGGGGTGGGATTGGTATTTTCACAAGTAAAACTTATAAACACTGAAAATTGACTTATCACGTATCAAGTATCAGTTCATACTTCTTTATACTTGGGACCTTCAATCTGTTAATCTGATGTTTCAGATGGCTGCTGAAAAAGGCTGATCTGCTTGGCTTTCTTGCCATAATCCAGCTCTGTCTCAGCTAACGCTGTGCAAGCCTCAAAGACCAGTGCCTATGTAGAAAATGTATGGGTAGTTGTAAATCCAAACCCAAAAAACGCATCAGAATAAAACCCAGTGACCCTGCCAGAACCCCCTTATTACCTGCTTGGGCTGACAATATAACCTCTGCTAGAAGTGTTAGTAACCCTACCCAGGTTATCCTTCACCATGTGTTATAAGGAGGAGGAAAAAGAAAGGTTTTTGGTTGTCATAAAGGAGAGAATAGAGCAAGGCTGATAGGAGTGCTTAACATTTTACTGCACAAGAGGCACTGTCCGCTCAAACAGGAAGTTAGGAGCTCACTGGTGCAATTAATGGCTGCAAAAAGTGAAGTGTTCATTACCCATTATAATCAGTAGGGAAGAGCTGGTGATACTGAAATAGCGGAATCAAACAATCCTGGCAACCTGACACCGCAGTTCTAGTTAAAAAAAAAACTGCTACTCCAGATTTGACACTTGGCGTCAGTGAGCGGTACATTCATTTTCTGTTGGGCTGCCACTAGTAAATGGCAGCAGTTCAGTGGCATGAAGAAATGGCAACCACACTGCAGCCTCATCACCAGCCTGGTGATCAGTATTAAGCTTCCACCCTCTAGGAGGCGTCATTAGACGAAGGGCTCTCTTACAAGGATAGTCCATGAATAATGCCCTACATTGACAGTCAATTGTAAAAATGTTGGTAATGAGTGGAAATAATACTTCTTATTCCAGTAGTAGAAAAATTGCTCCCGATACAGATACATTACCTAAAGAGATAACTGGTGTCAGTGGTTACTTTTCTGAGATTCAACCCAGGCCAGTTGTTTGATCTAGCTGCACAATAACCTAGGGTTTACCAGGCTGACAAAATTGGAAAATAATTTTCATATTTACAGACCTAAAGGAAACTATCATAATAAAGTGTCACTTCTATATTATACTACGACTAGCCCAGCCTAACAATCAGCTATTAAAAGCTAGCTGAAATGGAAACGAACGCATGCGTTCATGGAAAATTATATTTTCTGCAGATGGATCATTTGAAAGTTTTGTTCGCAATCTGCAGCTCTTTCAAAGCTGGGCATTAAAAATGTAAGAGGAAGCAAGGCAAGCAGGCCCAGCTGCGGTTACTATGGTTACCCTCTGTACTAATGTTTCCACCAATTTCAAAGACAGATGGACAAGTCTACTACATATATGAACTTCAGGAAATAAACTCATAACTGTGGATTGAGGGGTGTATTTCATTACATATGCAGTTGTATTGCTGCTATACTTTCAACCCAATAGCTTTTGCTGTTCAGAAAAGATGAAAGTTGAGAACTTCACTATCCGTCGTGGCTTACAGGGTGCAAACTAGAATGAAAACGGTCATCGATTTCTCACAAATACAACTATTTATTAGGTATATGTTTTAGTGACACCAATCATAATGTTGATGCCGCTAAATGTAAAGATAAGCCAAACATATATGGCAAAATTAAATGATCAGTCTAGAAAAACAATAAAACTTTTGGTATAAAAGTGAACCAATGTGCTTATCAAGCCTTAGGCCCTGTATCAAATATTTATTTTTAGGATGGGAGTGGGGGGGGTTGTGTTACCAGCTTTCTCAACACATAATTGTAATTAGCTTGTATTTACTGTCAACATTTCCCACAGTTTCACTGTCTGCTGCATTGTCATTCACATAAAAGTAATGCTCTATCGCACATCTAAATAAACAATACGGATTCTTAGAGCCACTTTCCCCATTAAGGAAACCCTGCAATAGTTTTTTTTTCTGCACAGCTAATGTATTACAATCGTTAAATGACTTCCTCTTTTGTTCCTGCATCTGCTGTTTCACACTCATATCCTTACCGGTCAAACATGTATTTCCTTCCTCCAATGATTTATCAAACAGCAAAATCAGTGTCGCACAAAGTCATTTGTCTCACAAGATCCTCACAAAGTTACTTCTAGTCAAACGGGATCATGCTCAATATTGGGAAAATAAGAATATTAGCGATAACAACAAGAATAATATTATAAACTAATTCACCAAGACAGACTGAACAAATTACTGCTGTTTAGTGGGAGGTGATCTCATTTTAAGGCTTACATGGACGTATACTCAGAAATAAAACACATCCATTGCAATGTGCTAGTACAGTACGCACCACAACGTTTTTAAGTATTTTTTTTTTTTTGAGCTTAAAGAGAACACAGGGTACAGCATTTGGTGACTTTAAAACGCTCATACAACCACTTCCATTGAAATGAATGGAAACATTTATGAGTGTTTGAGGGTGTTAACAGGCAAATATTTCTCCTATTTACCCTTCCCTCTGAAAAAAAATTAAATTGACCAAGTTTTTAAAAACATGGATAATCAGTTATAAGCGGGAAATGTCTAAGTAAATTAAGAATACTGAGTTTTTTTGTTGTCTAAGCCAGTGGTCCCCAACTTTCTGACTGCAGGGCCCGGTAACATAGAATCGGTATATGTACAGCTTACACTACTCTAGTATCACGCATATTTGGACCTTCCAGGTGTACAAGTTTATTTTATTGAAGGAATTAAAGAATTATATCATCTTGGGTATCTGATAAGACAGTAAAACCCAACCTAGGCAATCCATCCCTCTTTTTAAGATCCTTGGCCAAAGGGTTATGGCAATGCCACAGAGAGCCCATAAACAAAGTGGTTTCTTAAATTGACCATAACTGGACAAATCAAGTGACAACTAATAATCTTCAACTTTAGAGGAGAACAGAGAAGGACAGCACAGTGCCAAATATAAAATACATTTCTGGCTTGTACTAAGGGAATCACTGCTTGCTTCAGCTCCACATCAGCAGATGTTTTACTTTTACATCTTACGTGGTAGAAGTCTGAAGTGGAGACTCTGAGAACAAAGCTGTATACACCAAGGAAACATTGAAAGCTAGCGTTTAGACAACTATTTTTAGTTTTTAAGGCATAGAGTAAGTGGGTTTAACTGATGTGTCTTCTAACTTCTACGTTATGTACTCACTTACATAAACTGCCAATTATAGATTATATTTAGCCTTTCCTTGCACAGAATGAAGATGTGCAAGTGACATAGGAAGCCCTGTATAACAGAGCCTTGTGATAAAAGAAGTAACCCCACCTCTGTGAACCAGATCTTAATTACTATAAAGGGTGCCCAAAGTCTCGCAGCATGGGAGAGGCTGTGCGCACACAGCCAGAAATGATGGACATACATAGAACCCACACGTGCTGTACACTGCAGAGCACTGTGCGTTGTCTCTTGAATAAAGACAACAATTCCATTATCACAATTACTAAGCAATACTGCCAGGAGACAATTTTAGCAGCAGGACAGAAGACAGACAAGTCAGTGCATGAAACAAACCAGACAGAGGTCACATCGACGAAGGATGAATAAAAAACGAGATGTGCATTATAAAGATTAAACAGTAACATCTCAGTTTTTGTAGTAAACTTGACCTGCATAGGAAATCATTAGCCCAGTGATACAGTAGGGATCAATGGAAAATTCTTTTCAACGCTTATTCTTTCAGGAGTCTGTTTTCTATTCTCCATCTCCAGTACAATTTAGAACCTTTTTTTAAAAGTTTTTGAAATATTGAATGTATATAATGACCGGTATGGAAGCTTATTTCATGCTAGCATTACAAATGTGCAACAACACACAATGAGTCATTAGTCAACTCTTATCTAAATGGATTGCAGCAAATGTAAAAATGATTAAATTCTTCTGAGTTATTGCACAACTTGCAACCAGGGACAAAACTAAATATTTTGGGGTGTTAACCAGAGATGTTTTGTAAGAGTCAGAGACAATTATTCGGTACTAGAGTCAGAGTGAGATTTGACAAAATGTACCAACTCTGACTCCTGAATATGTTAGAATTTGCTACTTTCACAGACACTAGTAATATTAAACTACTGTAAACTACTGTAAGAATAAAAGCCCAGTGAGCAGTTAACTACTGTGATGTCTAGCTGAGTTTTTATGCAAGTTCATTTTTCCAGTTCAACAAGTTCATTTTAGTGTAGTTTTTTGAGCAGTCCACATTTTAAAACTCACTTGGCTCATGGAATAATTATATTATCAAATTTGGGCTTAAAGTTTACAGTAAATAATTTATTCAGGATTATACAGTACTGATACATTCTACATTTACAATCCCCAGCATTATGCAATAGCCACTACTTGTCATCAACACGTCCATGATGTGAATCTTCCCATCCTCCACGTTCCAAAGTATGAGAGCTGACTGTGGAGGCCAATGTAAATGGATCTGGGTTTTGTGGCATGATATGCTATCCTCCTGAATGTCACCATCAGAAGACCGGCACACTGAGGTCAAAGTGATGGCCATGGTCAGCAAAAATACTAGGTTGTGGCATCCAAGCTCAGTTGGTCTCAAGGGGTCCAGAGTGTGTCATGAAAATATCCAACACACCAATATACCTCCAATGCCAGCATGAACAGTTGATACAAGAAAGCATGGATCCATGCATTCTTGTTAATGTCAAATTCTGACCTTATGTGGGGCCTAAAGCATGTACAGCATTTTTTCTATGGCAGATACAGTCCAAATAAGGAACCAGCACATAAGGACTGGTAACCTGCAACATAATACATCTATTCTGTGTGTTGAGATACATTGGGTTAAGTAATTTTACAGTTTGGTGGAAAGGTCAGATGTTAAACTTAGCAGAAAGGTCAGGTTGAAGGATATTTACACAAAAACAAAAATTTAATATACTGCAACATACCAGTTTTTAGATGCAGTGGTTGCATTACTTTTTCCCTTTTTTTCAGCAAGCACAGAAAAATAGCAGTTTATCTTGCCAGCATAGTTCCAGTGTCCTTGTAACTTTCATGCACTAACCTGATATACAAAACTTTCTTATCAGTTTTCCCAGCTACCTTTTGCAAACTACAACAGAGTACACTGATATAAACTAGAAATGAGGGATAGAGGAGGGGTTAGCAAGCCAAATCAGTGGCGCAGCCCAGGGACAAACCTACCTGGCTACCTCCATAGATATGGAAGAGTATACAAGCACAGACACCCTGTATGTTATACTAAGGTAAATGCAAAGGAGACAAAACGAATGCAGCCATCACATCTTCAAACTAATGGGCTATAATACGTTTTATTTTTGAGTTACGGTATACCTAAGGCTAGGGGTCAGAAAGTGTACTTTTCCATTTGTAACACGCCCCAACACCCACACACTTCCTGGATACATGCTGGAATAGGTACACAGGTATTTACAGTCCTAAAAGTCCACAGCTGCATACAGACACCAGATTTGCATTACCCAAGATGTTTGTGATTGCCTGGGTTTAAAATCTGAAAAATTACAATCACATCTTTTGCTTGGGGCCAAACTTGGGGATTCTTTTACTTACAGTACCATCAACCACCACCACCAATGTCTACTAATAAACATAATATACAATGAATATGACTACTACTAATATTATTAAAAAGTTGGATTTTAATATTAATAGACTTTAATAGGCATTGCTATGGCAGAAGGCCTGAACAGGATTACAACTGAAACACTAAGTATACAAAGCAGAAATACTTGCTAGTTCAGTTCCAAAAAAGAAACATTACATAATTTATATTTGCATTTGACCCTCCCAGAAATAAGTGAGAAGGTTTGTACTCCTGAATCCAGCAGAGACCAGTTTATGATTGTCAGTCTGCTGCAGCAATCATTTTTGTTTAATCTATATCCACACTCGCACGCTGCACATTTATTTTCAGAACTGCTCTAGGGATCCCTCTGTCACTGTGGTATATTATTTATAGCTCTGTGTTTGTGGAGATAATTCCTGTACAATTATCAGCATTTCCACTCCTGCAAAGGAAACAACATCAGTCAGCTGCTGCATCCCATTGGTTACCTAGATTAAACTAACAAATAGATTTTAAATTATGATAAAAACCAAAATGATAAATTGACAGCTTCAAGAAAACAAAACACTGTTTCTATTGTCCTGGAATATTCCAGATAACCAAGCAATTAACATTTTATAACCCAGTGGCATGTTGTAACTAATCTTCCCATCACGACTTTTGTTCATAAAAGTTTTAAAGGTGCTTTCAATACAGGGATGTAATCATAATGTCTATTGTATTTTTATCCCAATTTGAGCTATTCATAAAGGGTTGTTTTAGGGCAAGTTTAAAAGCGCTTCGGGATGCAGTGATCCTGGCACGGCTCTCCACACAGCTGCCACCCTGCCAGCTGCTTGGGCACTTGCACCGCAGCGCTGGTACTTAAAGAACCGGCACCTGCATATTGACAGCTAGCAGCAGTAAGGGGCACGTTACCTCTCACTGCCATCCCCCTTTATTCATTATAGAGTTGCTGCTTGCGAAACGCTACATTTAGCATCTCCTTAGGGGAAGTGGTTCCCTGGCATGAGGAAGCAGTGAACTCACTTAGAGGGAATATCATGTCTTAGAGGAGATTTCCCTCACACCAGAAAATAGTCTCCAGAGAAAGTAAAAGAAAAATCTCCCCACCAAAAAAAAGGACCCCCCAAAGATGACATTAGTTTGAACCTGTCCAGGCGGTTTCAGGTACTTTAAACTTTATTATGATTACCAGAAAGGTTAACTTGAGTAATGACTACCTAACTGCAAACATATATTCACAACTAAAACGTATCAGAAGGCTGTAACACAAAAATATTCCCAGAGTAATAAATTATTGGAACGTGAATGTGATTATTATTTGCCAACCCCAACCCAATTATAAACATTAATAAAAATTGTAATCTTTGACAAACTGTACTGTAATGAGATGTACAACACCCACAACTTGAGACTTAAGAGGCCAACTAAATATTTAGAGCCCTGGTAATTGTGGAAGCTGTAATTGCCAACCAGGGATAATATTACTGTAACACCTAACCAGGGATAATATTACTAGCCCAAGAAAATATTCGATTACATTTAATATGTTATTTTAGTGTCAGGAGGCCTTATATGTTGATAAATATTTCAAAACTGTAAAAAGATTTTATCTTTTGGTGGTGGTGGTGGTAGTGATATATTGCCCCAGACTATATGGGCATAAACATACTGCCATGTTCATCCAAAAACACTGCACCCGTATACAACAAAATACTCCTAAATATCAGTACAATCTGCATTACTGAAATGACATAAAAAGTGCTATCAAGCACTGACTATTGTAAATTGTAAACCATTTTTTTCCTTACCATCACAGAATGCCTTGTATTTTGTAAATGACCAGTGACAGGCTAAGGAGAGAAAGAGAGTACAAATGACAAAAGGGCATCTATTACTGAATGAGAGCTGCAGTGTTTCCTACTTGACATCATAAAATTACCAATCACAAGGCAGTTTTCCTGTTTGGTGGCAGGGCCAAGGAGGGGTCACCACTTATTAATACAAGAGGATGCTCAGCCCTTCATACTGCTATACTTACCCGAGTCTCCTACCACATGTCCTCCTGCCATCCTCAGATACTGGACTGGTGTTCATTAACCTTGCATAACTGTGTTATAACTGTAGAGGTTTCTATATAACACTAAAATATACTATATACACTATCATATGACTTGTATTGAGCGCGCATTTGTTGTATTTTTTTTTGTTTTCTTTTATTATATATGCATCATGGATAAAATGACCTCTAATAAGATCTGTGTTGTTTCTTTAAAGAACCTACACTTTATACCAATAGTAAAATCACAGTTATCCACTATCCTCCTTTCCGGCCATCTCCACTCCCAACAATTTTTTAGAGAGTTACTGAAGAATTGGGGGTAAGGTCTGAAACCTAAAACCTAAAGAATAAACAATATAAACATAGCAGAGGTAAAGTCACAGGATCAAGGGAAGCCTAGCAGAGAGTAGCAGTGTGGATCAAAGATGAACTATTGAGTGTCCCAATCATACAACCTTAACATACTCTATTAGGACCTCCTCCAGGACCCTGCTCTGCTTGCATTGAGGATTTAATGTCATTTTTAGGTCTAACATTGCGTTGGTCTGATAAGTACAGGTTTGCTATAGTACAATTCACTCTTGTTTTCTTTAATAAATGATTGAGACATTTATAAATTATATAATCGCAGGTGGGAGGGGTACATGGAACTGGCAAGGTATAATTAAAGTTTTGGGAGTGTGGATAATTTTCCTGAAGAACTTTAGTCTGTTCACTTACCAAGGGATATTTCACTTAATTAAGTGAATTAGGTGAAGCTCTACTAAGTCAACTATCTAATCGCCAAGCAAAAATCCTGCTTTTTTAGACTTGCAATTTGCACCACATTCACCAAGCTAAGTGAAATATCTCTTCCAAGGGTATAATACATTTTGTAAACTATGTAAACAGTCCAAATTGCTTTAGTAAATAGAACCCACTGGGTGGATGAGCTCATGTGTGCAGTAATAGTAGGCACTTTTTACTTTTACCCTTAGAAAAGAACT
This sequence comes from Pyxicephalus adspersus, assembly GCF_032062135.1. NCBI lineage: Eukaryota > Metazoa > Chordata > Amphibia > Anura > Pyxicephalidae > Pyxicephalus > Pyxicephalus adspersus. The sequence goes on along the minus strand of NC_092858.1, from coordinate 45,161,530 downwards.
TGCTACTCCATACACCAGCATGCAGAAGAGCCCTGAAGCATGTGCATCTCTCTCTCATGCTTTGTGCATGCACGTACATCTGAATTTTTTTGCTATTAGCCTGCACAGAACTAATGCAAATGTTCTATGTAATGGTCTGCACAATATACAGGCACCAAACCTATACATAGAAGAAACAATACACATACTGTGAATTTTACTTTACTAAATGCCACCTGCACAGAGACAGAAAACTGGTTTTGCAAAAGAATTGCAAAAGTTGGCAAACAGACAGGAGGTTGTTAAATAAATTACAATTCTGGGTATTACCTCTGAACTTAACCACAGCTAGGACACAAAGTATTGCAGTCTCCATATAATAACTGCATCCAACAAAAAAGATCCTCACAGGTTAAACAGAATAAATATCCAGCTATGCCACTTTTTAACTTGCATACATAAAAAAGTTACAGATTCTTACCACTACAGCACACTTTTATTTTCCATTGTACGGATTCATATTACATAATGATCTTTTAATCATTAACTAAACTCATAATCCAAGGAGAAAGTTACACAAGAAAAGAGTTTAATGTTATTACTGGAAAGACAATGAGGCCAAAACATTACCGCTGGCCATATACACAGCAACAGTTTTTAGGCTTTTTTCAATGCCAACAATCTTTTCTTGCACCACACAGCACATGGCATCTGTCAAGAAAAGGCCACAAATCTCTTCTACTTAGTTAGCTTCTGATTCATGGACAATCATGGATCTGGATTTTCTGTGGTTTGGTGGCTAAAAACATTCATTCAATTGCTACATGCACGGCTGACCCATAGTTACAGAGTGTGTAGGGGCAATGGACCCAAGGGTGGTATGATCACGGGTAAATTATTATATTATAAATTTAAATTCAAACAAGGACACACAAATTTTACCTTGTGGAAATGCCAATCGGCTAAAATAATCCAATTCACCCTACAGTCTTTTCCCTCTACAGATTGGGTGAGGTTTCAGACCATAAAAATCTTGATCAAACTAAGCCTGTAAAAGAGTTAAAGGTTGCTGTTTCTTAGCTCCTTATTGAAATACAAGATGACAATCTTTAGTCTTAGTACTTTCAAATGCAGAAAGTGATGGGTGGGAAAAATTAGTTGCATGACCTTATGTTAAGAAATGATGAAGCCACCAACAGGAAACACAGCCGAGCTGTCTTTGGGTATAATTTTCTGTCAAAACTTTTCTATACTGTACCACTTCAACCAGAGACCCTTCACTTGGTAATCTGTGAACCCTATCGTTTACCTATTTGTAATGAATAAAGTATATGTCTGGCAATATCTTAAGTATTTTCATAAGTCAATCTTTACATGACTAACAAACTGAATAAAATAATTCCTATATCAACCACACTCAAATATATATATTCACCTCCATGAAAACTTTTATTTAAGAAATCAAACAAGAAGCTTCCAACCCCAGCCTTTCATCATGAGGTCGATTCCCAGAGCAGCGACCATGTTGGCTGTTTGTCAGAAATTACATTTTTGACGTTATGATCTATGTTTTCTGCGTTTCCCACATCCCTTTGGCAAACTAAGTTTGTTATTTTTAGTTTTTATTAGCAAGATCTTTTTTCAGATATGACTGGTGGTTTATCAGAACCTTATACCAGACTTGTTTTGAGTTTTTTGGTCCTAATTAAGCAGTTTATATAGAATTAGCTGCTTTTGTCTAAGGGCTAGCACCAGAGAATATTAAAGGGTGAAAACTCAAACTACAAGCAAGAGCTTTAAATACTTCCAAATATTTTGGAAAACTATATAAATCATTTTTTCTCCCCAACTTTTACATTATGGACTAATTTTAGTTGTTAACCAACTAAAAATATTTTTTCTTTTAGGGTTGCAATGCTGCAAAATGAAAGATTTCACTGATAGGCTAATATGTAATTCATAGTATTAATACCTGCCAAATCAGCAAGAAAACATTGGTGGCGAATTGCGGCCTAAAATTGGTCTTATGACTCACATATCAGGAATCCATTTTTAAACATAAAATGTGGAACGGTATCTCTTAGCACCATAGTGGTATTCTGACAACTACCTGTGAATTGACCAGTGAGTACAGCCACACCACCATGCACAACTAGCTAAAAAATGCACTAATCTCTACATCTGTTCTCAGAGGGAACAAAATTCCTTATTGTGAAACGAAAAAAAAAAAAAGACGCTTGTCTTCTCTTTACAATTTCAGGTTCCTCCCATAACTGTGAGCACCTTGGTTTCATAGTTTACTTCAGTATTATATAACCAAGCAAATATTACAAAATAGATTAATGCTGCCAAATATGTTATAGCATTGTTCATCTAAAGATATGATCAACTGTATACGTACTATGGCAAAAGCAAGTTAGGGGTGGTGTTACCTTTGTTTGAACTCATGAATAGTAAGACTGCCTTTCAATTGATGTAACAAATATCAGCAGGACCGATAATGATGAAATTAGAACTTAAACTAGTAAGATATTAAGAGCAAACTGGAATGTCCTTGTAATCATGTATATAAATCTAACCCCTGTCGGTGCATGTATTTCCTATATACTGTACATACATTTATAGAGAAAAATACACAGACAGCTGACAGTGCACAAAAAATATTGAGCTTACAAGGAAATCTTGAAAATTATGATAACACTGGAAGAATGTAAAAACTCCTTATATGGCTGAAATACAAGGGGGTCATGGCAAAGTAATCTTCTTAAACAGAACATACTCAGCCCTGGAACTTTACACGACTAGGGCTTTAGAACTGCTGTGCAGATAAAAGCAATACAAACAAGTACAACTTGAGAATATTTGGCAGCAGCCAATGTGTTTGTGAGTGGCTGGGGAGCAGTACAAGGATAAGTATCCCCAAAAAAGTCTACGTATAGATCAGTTTTTTTTTTTTTTTTTAATAGGTTTGGTAAAAATTTTTGGTTATACAAAGTTCAATACAAGGTGACCAGATAATGTTACTGCCAAAATCAATGTTTCCAAACTAGGATTTCTCTTTTACTCCTTGTAAATGTGTCTTCCCACTGACCCCAACACTAATATACTGTGAGTTGCAGATATAATAATTATAGCAGGGATGCCCTGAAGGTCTGAAAGGTTTTTCAAGGGGTTCCCACAGAATAAAAAGGTCCAGAAACACTGGCCTAGATTAAAGGAACAGCAGCCTGGAGCCTATCTGAGATAGTTGAGAAATGTCTTTTTGAAAGATGATAAAGCAGTTCATGTTATAGGCGGTTTTCTACCCAAAACCCACAAAGCAAAATTTATTCTGCAACAGTTATTTTTTTTGCTGCATCCACATCTTTCAAATAGTGTAATCAGAAAAAAATAGTACATCGGTATGTTTTCATTTACTCAATGTATGTTTGGGCATTGTAATGATGCTGGAGTTCTCCTTTATTGATTTAGCTGATGTTTGTGAAGGGAGAGTGTACACAGATATCTTGGAGCAGTTTTTCCAGTGGGAGTACCAGGTGCCAATTCTGCTTAAGGCCAGAAACTACTTGTGACTTTCGAAACTAAAAGAGACAAAGAGCTGTGCAAAGAAGGAAAATCACCTGCTACTATTGAGCTCTCCAGCTGTGTACCAGGGGAGATCCGCTTTGTGTTCTATTTGTGGATGTAAATACTAGAAGTGATAACTTCATTTGGAGTTCTTTTTTTTAAATCCCTACTAAAAAAAATCTCATATGTATTGTCATATATATTTGCTGTCAAACTGGATCAAAACCCTTTTCCACAAGTAATTGCTAACAGCTATCTGGACAATTCTTCAAATTCTAACTAAAGCTAGCACATTCTGCATAGGTCTATTGGACTTGTTAAACAAATGTTTTGTCTTGTGATGGAATCTCTAAATGAGTGAGCCCACCCTGCCTATGTTTGTTCAGAAGAATAAGCAGTTACTTTAACGCTGTCCTTGAAAAGAGTTTTGTTTTTTATGTATGGTAAAGGGAATGAGCACTGTATTTTAAAAGAATACACATTGCGAGTCATTCAAGTAACGTTTTTTAGTAGGCAATGAGAATTTTAGCATATTTTATGCATGGATCCATGAGTTCCCAGTCTGGTGGCTATCTGTACAACAGACATATATTTAGGAAAACACTTGCTAATATACAGGATAAACCACACTGGCCATTACCACAGTGCACAATGACACAAGATAAAAAGATGTAACCAGCACACCAAAAAAGAGGGAAAATTAGACAAATTTATAATCACAGATATGCAAAGTTTCAAGCTACTAAGGATCTATACCAGACTGCTATGGCCATTTTGAAGGCAACTTCCCAGAGCACCAAAATGGTAATGGATGCTACTCTGGGCTGTGCAGCAAAAATGTTCTTGTAATGAACAAGAGCGTCTTCTCAAAATATCTTGCCAGCTCTGCATTCCAAAAGACTCTTCTTGGAAGTGTGACCATGTCATCTTTGCCAATGCATTTTGGGCAAAAGACAGGGGAAGTATACCATATTTTTTTTCCTGTACAGGTTACATTTTTCACCTACATACCGGTATTAGTGATTCATCCAATGAAGGGGATCTTTTATTTTATTGTTCCACTTTAAACATAGGGACACATATTGTCTCCTGAGCTCTTTTGCCATATAAACTAGACACATTTCCAGAGCTTAACTCCTGTAAAATTGCTATATAGTCATATTTATAATGAATCTCAATTTAAAAGAGTGGGCTATGCTTGAACAAAGTGACATTAGAAAAACGGATCTATAGCAGCAACTAGAAGATCAACCAGACCGATAGTATAAAACCAATACCTTTCTTAAGTTAGAACAGCTACTAACTGCACCACAATCTTGGTGAAAGCACGGGATGCTAAAAAGTTAATAAATAGTAGAACTGTAACAGCAAGTACAGAGGTTTAAGCTTAATGGCTTCACTTATTCACAGGGAGTTCTTTGATGTATCGGCACCCATGATGTTAAAGAAAGAAAAGGCACGCTTTATAGGGCACTTAATTTTTTATAGATGGTAATTTTAAGCCTGAAAAATAGAATAATGTTAGAAGTTGTCAGAAATCTTTAGGCATACTGCTAAACATCTGGCATTTAAGCTTACTACTACTACTAGGAGGCTACTATGGGTGTTTAAAACGGGAAGAAATCCCTAATACTGGTATAGTGAGACCGAGACTACATGTATTCTCTGCTTATGTAGTTGCAGAATGTAAACTGTTAGAAATGGTGAGTTTCATGATAAATGTACACTAGTGAATATTCTTAAAATTGCCAGATTGCCACCAAAATGAAAACATGTAAAACTGACAAGATAAAAGGCCACAAGCAGTGAACAAAACTTTCACTGTGTTAATACCATAGTCCAAGATTTTAGATTGTTATGTTTGTTTTATGCTTGTATAGCTCTTATAATTTTGTAAGCGCTTTATGAATAAATTATAATAAATAATCAAGAACAAAACATGGTAATTTGTACTATGATCGCCCCAGTGGAACAAGAGTCTGGTAAAAGCTGCACTGAACACAAGAGTTTAGCAACTGTTCTCATAACTATTTCACACAAAGCCTGGGAAGATTGAAATACAATGTTTAAATGAAGCAGAACTCTGGGATCCTTTATAGAATAAACAGTGCAGGTCACTTCCCTCTAGGCTGTTGCACATACGTCCATATGGAAGTGTCCTTTTCCTCTAGTTCCATTACTGTCATAATATTTTGTACTTGAAGCAGCTTCATCTAAAAGACGCAACCTATTCTTAGTAAAAAAAAAAAAAAAAAAAACCTAGGCCAACTAAAAGAATATAATAGATAGCTTTTGAAATTAAAAGAAATTGGTTTGTAGCTTTTCTGCCAGGCACCTAGTTTTAAAATATGCTAATATCCAAACAAAAACCTTCATTCACTGGGCCTGATTTATGAAAGCTTTCCAAGGCTGCAGAGGATACAGATTGGTGAAGCTGGGTAATCCAGAAAACCTGGATGAATCTGGTCCAGGATTTAAAATATTGTTAGCAAATGGCAAATGACTGAAGAAATCCAATCCAGGTTTGCTGGATCACCCAGCTTCACTGATAAAAGTGTATTCTCTCCAGCTTTGGAGAGCTTTAATAAATTGGGCCGAATGAGAGAATAATCTGATATAAACTGGGGGGAATAAAAATACGTGGGGAAAAATTAAGAAAAAAAAAATAGAACACAAAGCATTAGGGAAGTTCAGTGGTTAACACTGGACAAAAAGGGTCCTTAAGACTTGAATTGTAATTGCTTACAAAAGTTTAAAATTGTTGTTCAAGCGTTTAGAAGCAGTTTTTGTGAATATTTGCAGGTATTTTAATGCTTCAGAAAGATGTAATTTCTCTTTTGGGGAAAAAAGAGGTAATTTCTCTTTTGGGAATTAAACCAGATCCTTTACTAGGCTTAGGACCTTTCGTGTATACTAAATGTGTGTTTCCCTCCTCCTATCCATAAAGGTCCTCAAGAATTGGTTTTCCAAAGAACGAGGGAACAAAAGGAAGTAAGGACCCTTCCTTTGGGCAAAACCATGCCCTTGACTTGGCCCCAACAGCGGAAAAGGCCATTGATGGAGGAGTGGTCTCATCACAAAGTGACCTGAGTGTTGTGGCGGCCCTGTTTTTGAGGAGCTTACTGGAATCAAGAAGCCCCCTTTATAAACAGGGTCCCCAGACATTCACATCCTCTCCCTGGGTGATGAGTACAAGCATTTACAGTATCCCTTACCCTCCTGTTCCCGGAAAGGGTTAAATCTGCTCTAAAAACAGCACAGTAGAGCCCTCTTCCTTCACTGCTCCATGACAAGAGCTGGATGGAGCTTCTGTAAATGTGTACAGCCAATCCATTAGTGGGGCTGCCGGGGAGAACGGTCTAGATTCTTGCTGGATTGACTGAACATTAGGATAGGGGCTCTGCCCAGCTTGGAAAAGAACAACATTGCTAACCTGTGTTAGCCTATCCAGCCAGGTAGCTGGACTGCCTGTGCACAAGAAAACAATGCAGAACTCCATGCACCAGGCAGAGCTCCTGTCATTGCATTCAGCAAGTGCATCTGGACACAGCAGTGCCCAGCTGCCCCTTTGCTGGATTTTCTGAATAATTAAAGGAGCCTCAAGCTTATCAAAAGTCTGGTTTAAATGCTAGTGGGGACCCCATGCATTCAATTTTTAATAATATTATTTTATTATTAAAAAAATGTGCCTCCAAAAGCAAAACTTAAAACAAAAGTTTTATAAAAACAAAACTTCTGGCAAAACACAAAACTTGGTAATAAACAAGTCATGAAATGGACATGTACCTATCTATGCATTTTGCTTTTTAAAATATTTTATAGAGCGGTTTTGGTAAACAACTTATGACGTTAGCTTGATAAGGTAGTAGTCGTAATAGTTTCCAAGAAAATCTGCATATTTAGTCATGTACTGTCATGTAACAATCTACAATCTAAAATACAATGCCACATAAAATAAGAACAAAAAAACACCTTGTAAAGTCTGACTTATCTAACAAAGTTTGGATGGTGGCAGATGGGGTTGCATGTGTACCTTTATGATTACAGAGAGCAGAAGCAGAGATCCATATGCATATAAAACCTGGCAGGCTCTAGAAAGTCAATATTAAAAAAAAAAAAACCAACACTGATAAGAAACACATGTCCTTCAATGTAGAATTGGAGCCCCTGGGCTTTGGAGTCTGCCTCTTTTCTCTGCTTCATGACTATTCCCTGATTTGTATTGCCAGTCATAAAGGTGGCCTGTTCTGCGTCATCAAAGCCCCTTTGCCCTGACTCTAAAGAAGTGCCTGAGGACTCCACGGTCTCTAGCCATGTCCTCTTCACTGTCCAGGACAAGATAAAAAGTAGCAGCCAGGTATCCTTTACAAAACAGAAAGGCCAGGTCAATTGGGGCATTCCATTTCAAAGCAAGTATTTTATTTATATATATATATATATATATATATATATATATATATATATATAAGTTTATATATTTATATGTATTTTTTTAAATGATGTACATGTACTTTCGATACATGTTCACCTGTATCGAAAAAAACATACCTGCTAAAAAAAGGATTAAACGTATCTTTTAAGTTGCCTCTGCCTTTAAACATGGCTGTATAGCCTCTGCCTGGCACTGCAAGTATTTGCTCCTCCTGGATGTGTAAAATACCTGTTCCCCGTCTAATGCTCCGATTCCTCGTGTTGCCTCACTACAGAGTTTTTAAACCTGTTGAAGAAACCAATGCATGCATTGTGGGAAACAGGTATGTAACCAATCTGATCTGTCAAATACTTGCATCAGCTGGGGAGCAGGGCTGAAGTGGCCATTCAAGATATGGGAAGCCACTAAGTATATTTCTTCTTTAAATAGGTATGCTTTTTGATACAAGTGGCCCTATGCTAACCTGATACTGGGTATGCTTTGATTCCTGAAATCTGTGATAAGTAAATGATTGAGGGTCAGAGGACTGGTGCAGAGATGAGGTGAAAATAACCCTGGAATGGTACAGATATGAACAAAAAAAGGTATGTGTAGGATTTTGCATCAGAGGAGAAAATATGAATACTTTTTCCAATAAAAGTTCCTTCTAAATGTAGGTACAATAATTCCACTGGACCAAGCAGCTCCATTCATAATCCTTTGCCAGACATCAGTAGGTAGGAGTATTGTAGCACATTTTTTTTTAATCCTCTGTACAGGATAAAAGATGTTCTGCAATCTACCTTGTCATAGAAGAAAAAGGGCTAAACAAGTGCAGCCTCCTTTCACAAAAACCTTGTACCTTGGGTACTTTCCACTTTTGAGTCAAATTACAAGGCTTTCCTGTGAAGTGGAAGAGTTGGCCATGCCCGGATTCTACATTTATCTCCATTCCATGTTGACAGGGAGCACAATCAGGGGTAGACGTTTGGTAACTATTTGCTAACAGTTCATAGATCAGCCCACTGTTGTATTAAAAATATACTTCACAGAAGACAGGCTAAAAACCACAAACTCAGCTAAAACAGTTGCTATTTACAGCACAGAAGTAGAAAAATATTTAATCTATGCCAAATGGCCATTAGGAACACAGCTGGAAATGCTCACCAGAATCCATTGACTTTATTTCCCCAGGAAGCACTGATTACATGACCTATGCTGAATGGAGCAGAACCCTAAACATCTTTTGGACTGCAGTAAATTGTCCTGAGATACAAACTATACACATTCACTTGGCAAACCTAATATATAAAGTGGTTTAGCATATTCAGTCAACCACTTTATTAAAACAATTTCAGTTATTTAGTTGTTTTTCCAGGGGAGATTGTTTTTTTAGCCCCAGTATGATGAACCTGAGAGAAGCCAACAGTTTCATAACATAACAGACAAGGACCATTTGCAACTGAAATAATGTGTGCTGTCAAAGAAAATGAATGCATTTATAACTCTAAGGGATATATTTATAAAACAGGGAATTCGACATTCCCTTGTGGGAATCTTCCAGGTCCATGCATTTCAATGGGAGTAATTTATTGGCACTAGGGAATGTTTGAAGAAAAGTCAGATTCCTCATTTTAAAGTATAGCTCTCAGTTTACTACACAGGATATGTTTTTTGACTTGGTTTCCAGCTACCCTAACCTTTATTTGGTAATGGCTAGAATATAGCAATAGCAAAGCCAAGGACAAAGTAATTTTTTAGGTTCAGGCTTGAAACTACTTGATAAGAAAAAAAAAATCATACAGGCACTACACCGTCATAAATGCAGTATGCTACTTTTGTCATTTATTAAGAATAGCTCAAGTCAAGAAACAAAACTACTTTGTAAAAAAAAAAAAAAGTTTTCTTTGAACCTAATGATATAAAATATATACAGTTTTATTTACCAGAGTTTAAGTAGTACAATATTTAGAATGGAAATGGTCTGGGAATCATTTGATTCTTTACAACTGAAGGCCTCTGAAAGTCAGAATGGTAACTTATTATTAAGTATTTTATAGCAAGTTCTCTTATGGTGAGCCCGCTCTGTAATGTCACTAAATATTATTATTAAACAGGATTTATATAGCCCCAACATATTACACAGCGCTGTACACTAATAATAAATAATTCCGTTTGATTAGCAACATTTCACATTGTAGCCTAGTAATTGTTTTCCCTTCTCACCTAAATAGTGAGCAGTCAACAGGAGGTTTAGAAATCACTTTGCAAGGCTCTAACGAGTCCCAAGTGTATGAGCAGGAATTTGATAGTGTGCATCTCTCAGTGCTGGCAACTGTAGCAGTTTATCCTCCAGAGCATGGGGGGGGCAAAACGTTAATGGCAATCTACTGATCAACCGCAAAGGCAACGTGAGTTGATCTCAGAACCCTGTCTTACTCCTCCCTGCCGTTTACCAGCAGCCCTGCTGTACGTCTATAGGGATGCTGGGGATGTCTTTCAGTGCGTGAGAAGGCTGTATAACAGTGGGGAGGGAGGCAGAGAGAGCGGGAGGGCAGTCTGAGGTAAGCAGTGCAGTTCAGGCTCGGAGTTCAATTACCGAGATACCTTTGTACAGATTAGCAGTTCCTTTCCTTGTGCAGCACGTCATTGTCCTATGACAGGTGAACTGTAGCTTTCCTGTCACTATAGTCTTGTAGTGCAATGTCTGTGCAATGTTCTGCCATTCAATGTCTCATTACCTCCAGTCATTCAGTGTCATACTTAGTATATACAGTGCTCAACCCAGAAATGTTTTTAAGCTGGGTGGGAAGAAATTGTAGGCGGGTGAAAGCCCCTGTATTGTGACCAAACTCTTTAGTAACCATCCAAAAACAGCCGGGTGGGTGCTGAAAAGTGCCGGGTGGTGCGCCCAGCTAAAAGGGCCTGGGGAGAACCCTGATATATATAAAAAAAATATATGTTCAGCATTTTTATCGTTGGTAGATCATTTCGACTTAGAAATTTTTAAAGTAACTCGCAAGCCAAAAAAGAGTGTGCACCCCTGCTCTAGAGCATCAAGACCTTGTGATTAATATCCTTAACTTTATTTATGTGCCAAAGTGCAGAAAATGTATTTGAGATGATAGACAGACAGACAGATTGAGCGATCAATGTCACCTAGTCATTCTACATCAGGTGAGAAGTGAACCTAAAAAAAAATTCTCTGTAGTACATATTTAACCTCACAATACCACAATGAGGGGCTGAATATACTTTCCTGCCACAACACAGACCCTAAAACAACCACATAAAAAGCAGTATATTTATTTTGAACTATTGTCATGCTTATTAGAGCAAGCAGTTTAAAGCTGTTTTTGAAGCTTTCCATTTAGGAGCGATTGCTGGTAAACTTTCTTTCCTTTCGCATTTCAACTAAAATGTGAAGCCTGGCTACAGAAACAAACTGTCCAACCCAAAACTAATGATTAAATGTAATATTCTACTCCTGCCAGCACTGGCTATTAACAAATTCAGTGTTCTGCTTTTCTTCCACTAATATGATGTGACTACAAGCATTTATATCGTCACGAGGATGTTTTAGGCTTGGTTAATTGACAAACAATTGGGAAAATCCCAGATTAATCCTTTTTTAAATGAACCATGAAGTCATGTTTTAAGGATAATTAAACATGTTTAATGAAGCCAAATAATGACTTCGTTCTGCACCTAAAAATAAGGAGGTGCTGGTCAGGTCCAAGCAGTCATGTGCAAGTCATTTAGGGATATTGCCAAGGAACACGAGGAAAGTCAAAAGCCCCAAGAAAGCGGCTGTGTGTGTATTACACAGCACATTCACATAGCTTAGACTGGTTGTAAAACCTGGGTGTAATAAATTATTTATTTCTGAGCTCCATATCCATATCTTGAGTTTGTAAAAGGATTTGGGACTTTGTGTGTACAGGCTTTGGTGACTCTCTTTGGGACTCTCCTCCAACTCCAGGACGAGTTTTTCAAAGCTACCTGATACAAAGATTTGTTTTTCAAGCAGTGGTCCTAGAAAACAGAAGTGAGCTTCCAAACGGTGCACCTGTAGTCTTTAGGCAACCATGTTCTGGAAAAGTAAGTTAGCATTCTTTGGCCTGATACTCCCTCCTCTAATGATGTACCATTCCTGGATTGTCTGGCCTAGACTGAAACTACCAGAGATCATACATGATCAAAAAAAAAAGAAAAAAAAAAAGCAGGTGAACTAGGTATGTGCACAGATAATACCTTAATAAACTGTTTTTTTTTGGGGGGGGGGGGGGATTTTCACACCTTGCTAAACCAGAGATTCTGGTAAAATAACTGGGGAGAAGAATAATGATATAATTAGTATTATTCCATGGCCAGACACATATATAGAAGGTAACCATAAAAAAAAATAGTATAGTGCCACATCCCCTGATCAAATACTGAATTATAAAATGTTTAGGGGAAACAGAGTGAGACTTTCAAGGCACAAGGATTTGGTATATAGTTTTCACAACTGTTCGAAATAAATCATGCCACTAATAAACCACCTTTATGATTGTTAAAAACACAACTACTTGAATGCAAGGCATTAAAAAACTAAAATGGTTCCAATACAATTTTTCTGTATCACCCATTCACGTCATGCGTGTATGAATGTCCTCGACGCGTTTCGTGGATAAAACCACTTCCTCAGGAGGGATACTGATATTTCTACAAAGAATAAAAACATTTAATAATATATAACACCACGACTAGCTTTTAAGCTGCGTACACCCTTGCAATACACCCTTCACAACGACGCCAACGAACGCGGATTTTCGCTGGAAACAAACTACCGTCTCGGCAGGTTTGATTGAGCGATGATCGTTCACTATCTATTGTGTGTATGTTCGTTCAGTGATCGTCACAGTCACTCCCTGCATCGTTCAAAGGATTGGATCTAGCATGTGTACACCATTGGTGGATTATATTTGAACAATCGTATCATTGCAGCATGTACAGAACTGTGCACAATACGATTGTTCAAAATAGCATGCATAATCGTTAGTCAATTGTTTTCTAATGACAATTATTGCAAGTGTGTACCTAGCTTTATTCTTTAGTCCTAATTCAATAACTAACCCTTTTCCTTTGCCAGCATTTACATATTCCACCAGCATTTATCAATGACTTACTTATAACATTAACATTTGTTCACAAAATAGAGCCGAAATTTATATATCTAATGGGTATGTATGTGTGAATGCTTTAGGGAACATTAAAACAGATATTTTAGTGGGAGATTTTGTAAAGTGGCACTTTTAACCGGTGTTCTTGGTTGGGAGAAAAGCCCAGTACAATGATTGTTTGCAAAATGCTATAGGTTACCGTGTTTCAAATATTGGATAAAGTTATTCTTAGTTACATTTCTCACTTGTATAGGTAAAAACTCTTTTGAGTTTTGGCCTGGTTTTACAATGGTGGATGTCCAGAAAGTGAAATCTTACAAAACATACTTTGATAGATAATTTGCCAGTTGGATGAATAGTAACTCAATGGGTCTGAATTATTAAAGCTCTCCAAGATTGGGGAGGATACACTTTTATTGGTGAACACAAGTAATCCAGCAAACCTGAAATGGATCTGGTCCAGGATTGAAAACATTTGCCAACAAATAGTAAATGACTTACTATTAATTCCTTACTTAATCTTTTCCAGGTTTGCCGGATCACCCAGGTTCACTGATGAAAGTGTATGTTCTCCAGCTTTGGAGAGCCTTAATAAATCAGGACCAATGTGTCTAAAGAAAACAGAATGTGGTTCACAATTTGTTAGCTGAAGTAGAATTTGTCCTATCTGTTTATATCACTAAAGTCTGATGAAAAAATTATTTTTTTGTGATTCGAGGGAGCTCTGCCTTAACAGTTACCAAGTTTACAGGTAACCTCGTGTATTCATGTGTTTGTAAAAAGCTAAATAGTTGGGAATAAGAAACGGGATTATATACAAAGCCTCCATGATGGCAACACTGCCTCAAGGAATCAGCATGAAAGGATTATGTAAACAAAAGCAAATAATATTGTATACCTATGATTAGGAAAACAAAAAAACAGATCTCAAAGCAGCCTCAGAACATGCAACAAAATTAACCCTTTCATGCACTGCCAATTATGATCTACATCTGATGTCCTAGGTATATACTTCAAGACAGAATGCAACACAGGACAGCCAGCATGGAAGCAGCTGTGAAGCTCAGCAAAAAGATTATTTTACTGCACCACCCATATTAAAGATATATTTGTAAGTGGGGGGGGGGCAATATTTCCTTATGGTTTCCTATAGTACAGGTTTTCATAGGTGTGCAATAGATTCAGGCACTGTCTGTGACAACCTACCCATCTGATAAATCGCTGATCATTTATCAGGCTTTCAAATGAATTCTAAAAAAGTAATTCACAATGAAGACTTCAATAAGACAATCATTTATGCAAACTTTTTTTTGTTTTTCTTTTTTTAATTTTGTGTCTTATGTGTAGCTTTAGGCAAATAAATCCAGAATGAAGAAATCTGGAATCTTTGTCCTTGCTGTATCACTTAATGTATCTTTTACTTTTATAGCCTATGAATAAATCAGAGGTTTTGTGATGCAGCGATACTTGTACCTAAATAAAGTTGTGTTGTATGTTTTTAATTGAATTATTCCTCAGTCTGATAAGCCCCAGGTATACACAGATTTGCAGGAACAAAGTGTTCCTGCTTAGCTGTTATCACCAGCTTGTAATGTTTGTAAAACATAAATGTGGCTGCCTGCTGTTTATCCCACCACAGGATTTTATGTGTATAGTTTTTTACATTCACTCAATTGACAAGACAAAAACAAGTTAGTTGCCTTATGTTAACCATTAAATGCAAGTTCTAGCCAAAATTCATGTTCTGGGATTTTGCATGGTTGCTGGGAATTTTCTAACATTTCCTAGTGGCTTCATTGAATCCCTACCATGATTCTTCCAACTGGTGCTGCAGCTGCAAATCCTAATGATGGAGTCACAGCCCCTCGACAGATTCCTGACAGAGTACGGTATGCAAATGATTACATTGTGTAGCTTCAATTGACATCTTCATTATGGCCACAGAAGCCTAAAATCCCATGGGAAATCTCACCAATGGAAAGTTTCAAATCAACAAATAATAAAAAAAATTCAGGTATGTAAAAAAAAAAAAAAAAAAAAGTTTATTTTATGTGGTTCTTGCATGAAAAGATTTCCCTTACACACAGACAGATCTTGTCTAGTATCAACATTAACATTTTGGTCAATCTATTCCCAGGCCAGACACCGAATTCCAATAACAGAATAACCAATTTTTTTCCATATATAAAGCATGATATATTTATTTAATAATTTCAATTAGCAGAATATATATTTTTAAGATAATCAGCTTCTTCTCATTTGTTCAAAGCCTAGTGATCCTTTGAAAGGGTTTCCACTATTTTTGCCTTATTGTTATACATATGGAGTAAGAGATCCTTTTATCCTCGGCTAATTGTTGACTATATTGTTGCAGTGGATGAGCCCAACCATCCTTCCTCAGCCAAACTGCTCTCCATTGCCTCCTCATTCGGACTCCCACAGAACATAAACGGCCCCACACACATCGTCGGACACACTTTATACCTGGTATTTTCCAAACTCTGCAACCTCACCCTCCTTGACAACTCGCCATTTCCCCTTTCTGATCACAGCCTTATCACCTTTAACCAATCTAACGCTTGTATGTCATCACTAGCCTCCCTCAGCCCTGTTACTGTGGATGAAGTCTCCTCTCTTCTCTCATCATCTCCATCTACTACCTGTCTGCTTGACCACCCTCTGATCTACTCCGTGCCCTTTCCTCCACCCTGGCCCCCGCCCTAACCAAACTATTCAACCTCTCTCTTTCTACTGGTATCTACCCCTCCACTTTCAAACATGCCATTATTCCCCCTATCCTGAAGAAACCCTCACTAGACCCTTTCCTACTTTCTAGCTACTGTCCCATCTCCCTTCTCCCAAATGTTTCCAAACTTCTTGAGGATCTTGTCTACAAAAGACCCACCGATTACCTGAGCACAAACTCTCTCCTTGACCCTCTTCAGTCTGGTTTTTGAGCTGCCTTTTCCATTGAAATAGCCCTTACTTATGTGGCCAAATACCTTGTCAGAGCATGTCAGGCATTTTCCCTCCTTCTTCTTCTTGATCTTTCCTCTGCTTTTTAGACTGTTAATCGACCCCCATTCTAATACAACTCATGCGCTCCAATGGTATCAGTGACACTGCTCTCTCTTTGTTTGCTTCCTATCTGTCTGACCGCTCCTTTCAAGTTTCTTTCAATGGTAATGCCTCCTATCCCACTCTCCTCCCTGTTGGTGTTCCCCAAGGGTCAGTCCTTGGACCGGTTCTCTTTTTTCTGTAAACCTCCTCTCTCCGTAGTCTCATATCCTCATTTGGCTTACAGTACCATCTGTATGCTGATGACACTCAAATTTATCTGTCCACCCCTGACTTGTCTCCCTCAGTCCTGGATAAGGTCTCATGCTGCCTGTCAGCCATCTCATCATGTCTGACCGATTCCTGAAACTCAACCTGGATAAAACAAAACTCATCATCTTCCCCACTCAAATTCCAAATTTCCCTTCGACATATTCTTAACTGTTAAAAACACTGGTATTCTTCCCTCCCGTCAGGCACGTTGTCTTGGTGTTACCTTTGATTCTGCCCTCTCATTTACCCCCCCTATTCAGAACATTTCCAGGTCCTGTCACTTTCACCTACACAACATCTCCAAAATCCGCCCCTAACTGTCCTCTGAGACCACCAAACTCCTTGTACACGCTCTTATCTCTCGTCTGGACTACTGTAACCTCCTCCTCTCTGGTATTCCACTCACTCGACTCTCTCCTCTACAATCTATTATGAATGCTGCAGCCAGACTCATCCATCCTTGCCACCACTCCTCTTCTGCTGCATCTCTTTGCAGTTCTCTTCACTGGCTTCCATTTCACCTTCAAATCAAATTCAAGCTCCGGTGCTTTGCCTTCAAATCCCTCCACAGTTATTGTCCCTCCTACTTTTCTGACCTGGTAAAAAAAAATACTTCTCCAGCCGCTCTCTCCGCTCCTACGATGATTTACTAATGACTTCTTCACTCATAATCTCATCACACGCACAGCTCCAAGACTTCTCTAGAGCTGCCCCCAACTCTCTGGAATGGTCTTCCTCTTCTTATTCAGCTTGCCTCTACTGCTCATTTAAAAAAGCACTCAAAACCCATTTTTTCAATCTTGCCTACCCTTCTTATTCTGTCTTTTGAAACCAACACTACTTCCCACCACTACATATCTCCCCTCCTATTGTGTGTAAATTCCCCCACGTCCTAGATTGTAAGCTCTTCGGGGCAGGGTCCTCCCCTTCTGTGTCACTTTCTGTATTCATCTGTCATTTGCAACCCTACTCAATGTACAGCGCTGCATAATATATTGGCGCTATATAAATCCTGTTTAATAATAATAATAATTTGACCTAGAACCTCAAAAAAGGGAAAACCAAAAAAGGGTTACCAGAGTCAATTTAGATATGTAAAGGTTCCTTCATTTTGCACAACATTGGGATACAGGTCTGCCTCTAAAATAATAAAGAAAATCTCAGCACTTACAGACCTCTGAATACCCTTTAATGTTGACCTGTTTCAGGGGCATAATGGTTTTTGTCAAGGCAACAAACAGAACAAATTGTCTGTGTCACTGCTGTCATTTTTGATGTTTGTTTGAGGAATTGGTGAGGGATAATATATGCAAGATTGACCCCTAAAAAAAGACTCTTTCAATCAGGTATACCATACATACCCCAACAAACAACCATTCAATAGATGTATTTATGTTCTGGCATATATAAGAAAGTTAGTACTACTTAATAAGGTACAAAGCAATTTGGTCATCAATCTCCCACACTCCATTGACCAAAGAACTAACTTTCCCAATCTGATTTATAAAAGCTTCCCAAGACTGGAGAGGATACACTTTCATCAATGAAGCTGGGTGATCCAGCAAACCTGGAATGGATTTCCTAATGCATATGCGATTTGTTAACAAATGTTTACAATACTGGACCATTTCAGGTTTGCTGGATCACCCAGCTTCACTGATGAAAGTGTATCCTCTCCAGTCTTGGGGAGGTTGAATAAATCGGGCATCATGGTTCTACCCGGTAATTAATATTCCTTGATGAATAAACCCTGGATGAAGCCCTGGGAATGGAGTTTCCTGTGCTTTGTTTCTTCATCTAATCAAAACTATAATTATACACAAAACGGAGACCACAGAGATTATCAGCATTTAGTTTTGTTGATACTTTCTTCATTGTGACGATAAAAATTGACCACATAGGGCCTTATCTTTTAACAGATTAGTGTTGAATTCAGTATTAAATTTGAATGAAATGTCTAATCTATTAAAAATGTTGCACAGTTTATGCCTAGCATTATTAACCTCCCATGAAACACGATAGTGCATGAAAAGTACATTTCTATGATGGCTTTGAGGGAAGATGGAAAGTGCTAAGAAATTAGTCACCCAGGCTGCGATTTGCTAAGCAACAGTGCACTACGCACAATCAATGTATATACCTACAGTAAAGAGCCTTTCGAAGGAAGTTAATAAACAACTCAGTAGAAAACTGTTACCATGTTTACTAGGATAACACAAAATGTGACTCTGGTATAGACCAGTGTCTTCAAAAGCTGCACTACGGACAGATATAAGAAAACGGAAACAAGCTAACCTAGTTAAGTAGACCGCGTCACTTTAAATGTCCCCCTAGCCAACATTGACACTGATCTTTGACACTGCACCATCCAACACTTCCAGGGGTGTCTAGCCACTGCCGCTACCCTTCAGACGCTATATCATTATGTATTCCACCATGTATAAAAGGACACACTAGTAATGTGGCAGCTGGGAAGGGCAGCTACAGGAATCTCACACAAGGGATGCTGAAGCGTCCAGAGTCAGCTGTGGTGCTGTATGGCAGCAATTAGTAGTTGACTACAATAGAGTTGGTACTGGTACATGTATTTTTAAATCCTGCCCTTTTTCACATTATTGCAGTGTGTTAATGTATACTTAGTAGTGTTTGTTGTGATGTCAATGCACCCATGAAACCCATGGCAAAATGTTCAGTTTGCCACACATTACCCAACTTAATAGGGTAAATCCAACCTAGCTGGCAGTGTTGCTTTAAGAACCGATTACATGTGTTTTTGTTCATTATTAACCAGAAATACCTCACTCCTCATGTCTCAGTGTTAGCCTGATGCAATTCTCTGAACAGCAAAACCTAGAATAAAGAGGGAGAGATAGAGAAGAAGATTGCATTGCATTGCATTGGATAGTGATGTAAGTCCACCTTCCTGAGCTTACCTACAGGAGGGGGGGAGAATCCTGACCAACTACCCAAGCAAAAACTAACTGACTGGGTTACAAATATTGTAGAGAGGAGGACAATTTTCACATATGCTACAATTGATTGGATGGTGAGTGTGCTATAAGCACACAACTCACAACTAAACATATACACACACAAGGGATATTTATCATTTACTTGTTTAGAGACATGTTTGAAAATCGTTGGTTAGCACTTTTTCTGCACACAATATGATTACAAAAGAAATACAGTTTAATCACACTTCATGGAGGTCACTTGGAGGTCAAGAATAGCTAATCTGTTGACTGTCGCAAAGGGATTCAAAATGGTTTCAATATACATTTTGAATTTTTTATGCTCAACACAGACATTTATATTTTTCTACCTACTTTTATTTTATTGCAGCAAACACAAAACATTACTTGATTTTGTACACATTGCCCCTGATTCATCAATAAAATCCGCGCTCGCTGGAAGCGCGAAAGTACGCGCGGCCATCGATCGCGGATTACCGCGGTCCGGACTCGAGTGTGCGCGTACACTCGTAATGTGTGTGCCATTAGAAAGAATGATTTTTTAGGGGAACAGTGACTTTTAATACAAGCTCGCCAGTGTAAAGCTGCCGGAGATGTGCGGCTCCGGCCGCGATCTTTTTCAGTTGCTGAATAGCGCGATCGCGTACGATTTCGGATCGCGAATACGAATGCGCGACCGATAATCCGATTCGGCTTGATGAATCAGGGGCATTGCCTAGAAGAAAGTTGAGGTAAATGTCATTGGGTGGGAAATTCTTACAAAAGAACCTCTTTATTAGGTCTCTTAAATGTGCCAACTGCAAAAATGTTAAAAAAAAAAAAAAAAAATGTAACATTTATTCCTGACATTATGTCTGCCAGGAATAAATGAGTAAAAATGATGGAAACACCTACATTTTCAAAAGAAAATGATGTCCTTAGCCCCCTCCAGTGCTGCTACAAAACAAAATGAAGATTTGGTGGAAAGACTTCTAGTATAGTGAGATCAGCCAGTCTGCAACAACCTAGTGTGAGAATCCCTTCCAGGAACCACATTGGGTTTCTATTAGTCCTTCTTCATTCATGCAAGCAAGACAGCTGACACACAGTAGTGTTTTTTCTCCATTTACACAATTTGATATTTGTGTTACATTCAGTATGTATGTATTTTTTTTCAATCTGTTCTGCAAGAAAATCTATTTTTACTAATGGGAACATATATAAATGTAGGTTAATAAATATTCAATCTGATGAAAGCAGGCCACATAGCAAATGTGTCCACAACTATGCGATCCTACTGTTGGGTCAAGTTTACCTAAAAAGTACTGGTTTGATGACTACTAGTGTCGTCTTCCTATATCAATCAGACACCATCAGCAACATTTCCTTGCTGGTCCTATATAACACCATAATGACAACATCTTCTATTGCATCCAGAATTCCCAGTTTATATAACTTTACCATACAAACCAAATTATATCATCAAGAAGCGAAACAAGCCAACACAATTCAACATCCTTAACAACCACACAAAACTGAATGGTTTTAGTGAACATTGACCCTTAACATTGGAACAAATGTCCTCCTAAAAATCATGCATAACAGGTTAATCTGTAGATAGAACAGGGGTGTAAACAAACTCGCCATGGAAGTCACAGGGAGGGCATTCCACATATATGTGAGAAAATAAACAGGTGTGGATTAGGGGGAGGTTATTTTTTGAGGCTGCAAAATGTTTTTAACACACACATGTCCCGCACCCATGTACAGTATTTACACACTTACATTGAAAACAATGCTGGAAAACTGAGAACAAATTCCCATACGGCAGCCAATTGCCACAGTAGAAAGGAATTTCTAGGGCAACTGAACTACACTTTGTGGGTTTATGATGCAGAAATAACTAAATAGGGCAATTTTTTTAACCATACTGGAAATTTAACAGCCAATTACGTCCGGCACCTTTCCCTCTCCTTATAGTCCTGTATATACACATTTATTAATGCATTACTGATTTTTTTGAAAACTCCTTGAGATACTGTTTTCTCCCACTAAAAATATTGCTTCCTTCATTCACCCTGCAGAGCTTTATGTTGGAAGGGCTGAGTAACAGCCAGACAGACCCCTCATCACAAAGGACTCATACCAGCTTGTTTATTTTAATAATTCAGAAAGTCGGGACTTTTAGAGACTGAAAAAGTCATCTTTCCACTTAATTAAAACATTTATTGATTGACATAACAAATCGGATTTGCATACATATTAAAAAGATTTAAAAACAATATACATAAATCTCTCTATGTTCTTAATTGATCTTCAATCTTTCCTAAACGCATTTCGTGGAACCGGTCCACTTCATCAGGAGGAGAAAATAAGAGAGCCATAGGGTCCAGCCTAGTGTGCTCCCGCCCACCCCATAAATGGCCTAGTGGCTATAAAACTTTGCTAGACCCCTGGTCTAAACATTGCAAAAACAAAGGCTGCCTACACACATGCAAGTTTTGTCGCTGGAAACAATCTTTAATGAGTGGCAGTAGCGCCGGCAGCCCTCCTTACACTGCTGTAAAGCTAGTGACAGTGTAACAACAGGAGCCCAACCGGGGGGGAGCGCAGGCAACTCTCTTCACACTGCTTACACAGGAGCTGCTGAGAATGGCGGAGCAATGTATGTAAGACTTACACTTCTCTGCCATTCCCAGCAGCACACCAGTCTCTTACACTACTCTGCTATTCTCAGCTAGTGTGCTGACAGGAGGACGATCTGATGAGAAAAGCATAGTGTAAGCTCTACATATAGCGATTCTATGTTACCAGGCCCTGCTGCCAGAAAAGTTGGGGACCACTGGTCTAATAAACAACACCATCATATTTGAACACCCTGCACAGCCGCTGTAACAAAAAAGTGAAGGAAAAAGTATAAAAATGTAAGTTATTATTACAATGCATGCTAATGCATTATTCGTGGGACTTTCTTTTGGCTTTTATTGCATTTCTCCATGTAATTTCTTTAAAGTAATCTTCCATGGAGCTGAATATAAGAATAACATACAGTGGACTAGAAGACCAACACAAATATACACAAATACATGAAACAATAGAAATCAGAGGATTCTACTGAAATATGCAGAGAAGAATTTGTCCATGGAAAGTTTGCCAAAGTGTCACATTATTCCAAGACTGAACCCATCATTAAAACACACACTAACATGGCACATCACCATTACCAACCCACACTATTCTTGGTAAATTATCATTATGAATACAGACAAATACTTGCTCGTTTGAATTAAAGCCTTGATTATAGGGTATCTGGCTAGCAGGAGCATTGTGGTCGTTTCAGGTTATTAGGGTCTGCAGACAGTCTATACTTTTCACCCAGAAATGCTTTGTGTGGGAGAGTTACAGAGAAATAAAAGAATCAACAAGGAGCAACCAGTATGCAAAGCCTGTAATAGTAATGAGCAAATATGGCCACCACCTTGTACACATATAATTACAAACTATAAATAGAAACAAGGATTTGAAAAATAGAGAAAGTATTCCTAGGAATATTTACATCACACAAGTTATATATTATATATATATTTTGTTAGGCCGTCACAACAACTACTGGGTGGTATGTATTGCCTAAACCAGGGGTCGGCAAACTCCCGCCTTTAGGTCAGATACGGCCTAGCCGGTAGTTCGTTACGGCCTAATGCCCCCTGGCCGATCCGGCCTACTGCCGGCCGGCAACCCGGTCAGAGGGCGTTAGGAACTGCCGGAGGCGCCGGAGCTCCAATGCAATGCATACAGAGGAGAGGGATTTCACTTCAGGGGGCGTTCCCTGGTGGTGGGTGGAGCCATTAGGGCGGATCCAGCCTAGTGTGCTCCCGCCCACCCCATAAATGGCCTAGTGGCTATAAAACTTTGCTCGACCCCTGGTCTAAACATTGCAAAAACAAAGGCTGCCTACACACATGCAAGTTTTGTCGCTGGAAACAATCTTTAATGATCATTTCCAGCAACAAAGAGAGACAAATTATTGAGCGAGCGCTGTACAAACAGCACCATTCTGTTCTATGGGGAGGGGGAGAACAAGTGAGCGGTACCCACTGTGCTACTCTCCGTTGACTTGTACAGCGGTCATTCTCCGTTGGTTATTGATGGATCCATGAATGACTTTGGGCGACTGTTGTACACATGTAAGATTCTTGCCCAAGATGAACCTGACTTGGGCAAGAAAAATTAAAAAAAAATCTCACGTGTGTACATAATCTCAGACTGTGTTCACACATTCAATTTTCATGACTGGAAACAATCATTCGTAACCATTTCCAGCGACAGAGTGACAGATGAAAAAACAAGAGTTGTACACACAGTGCCCGGTCTGTTCTATGAAGTGGAGAGGGGAAGAACAAGCTGCACCACACTATGCTCTCCTCCCTTGACTTGTATAGCAGTTGTTCCCCAACAGTTGTTCATGGATCCATAAACGTCATTGGGTGAGCACTGTACAAGTCAGATACTGACAAATCCTCTGAACTGAGTACATAGTTGTTTTTGAAGGTTATCTGGGATGAAATGTTACATACTAGCTTCATATAGGAGGACACAGACTTGTTTCCACTGGCCTGCCAAAGATGATCCACACACTGTGCTCCCACCAATCAGTTCCTAAGTTTTCTTGTAGGCTCTGGCCTACCAAGTCCTTTCCAGGACACTCTGAGCCTAGATCCCAAATAAAGATCTGGGAATCTGCAGCACCACACTTACCATCTACCTTATCCAGGTCCTTTTTCCTCTCCCAGGTGAAGTTGAGGAAACACCTTAAAATCATCCTTTTTTAATAAGAGAACAATTTCCTTTTTTGTTAAATGTATGTTAATAGATTTGCTCGACATGTTTTGGGCTTTGTGCTATTACTAGATTTTAGCCAATATAAATATTGCTTTGGGCTGGATGAGCTGGAGAATTAAACAGGAAACACTGCAGTCAACGAGGAAATAAAAGAGGCCTGCTATATGCAAATCAGAGACAAAATCAAATTATTAAAAAAAAAACAGGAACTTTGTGGCTTGTTACTGTGTTCTATGCCTTTTGCATGTTAATTTAAGGTGCAACTTTAAAGATCTGTCTTCTTCCAATCCACGATATGCAGCAACTTGTACTAGAGAAACCCAGCACAAAATATGAACATTTCTTCAATCTTCACAAAACCTGCCATGTCTAAATTATGACTTCACTTTACCTTTCAAGTTACTCCTTGTTACCAGACTAAGTCTGTAAACTAGAACAAATTATTAACCTCAACAAGATTTAGGATATGTACAGAGGTTGGTATTCTTTGCCGGAAATGATCCTTTATAATGGTTTCTAGTATCAGGGGAATGAAAGAGCTTTGTACACATAGCACTGCTCTGTTCTTTGATGGGAGATGGGAAGGACAAGCGAGTGGCACCCCACTGCGATCTCCTATATAGGAAGATACAACGGTCATCCTTGCTCTGTCATTCAATAATTGCCAGGGCATGTCAAGGAGCGTTGGGGTACAGCTGTACACTTTAGATTTTTGCCTGAGGTAATCACTATTGTTTGTCTTGAGAGACAATCATCTATGGTGTGTGCATAGCCTTACAGCAGAGTATGACAAGATCGGTAACACATGAGGATATGACAGCACATATAAATTGTGACATGTGAAACACCCATGTGTGCCATTATCCATTCTCTGTGCATGCCTGTGGCAAAATGATCACCAGTAATCCCTCCAGGTGTTCTGATCCACGTACAGATGTTATATTGGTTCGATTTTACCTCCACTTAATAATGGACATATCAAACAGTCCACAGGAAGCCCTTTAAAAAGTAATCCACAATCCAATGTTACATCAAGTATCAATATAAGGCAAATACTATAGTAAAAATAAAGCTAGACCTAAGCAGAGAAGCTAAATCTTAATCCTATTACCCAACAGGACATGGCAAAAATCACACTTCAGGTCATACACATAGACATAACCCGTTATCTGTTTCATGACAGAACAGTCTTTCTACACAATTAGATGATGTTGTCAGCCATATTACATCACGGATACAAATAATCCAATCAAACAATACCTATTTATACTTTCCTCACAGACCAAAGCAATCAAACAATAGTCTACCTCTATTACTCATTACACAATATGTTCTTTTACTTATCTTTTTCCATCATATGAGCTAGTAGATTCAGGTGAATTTTCATTTCCAACTTGTTAAAAAAAAAAAAAAGATCAGCTTTGAATAAACATCGAATCCACAGCAAATCAATATTTAGGACCAATTTTTTGGGGAGGTTGGGACAACTTGTGGATAGATCAGACATGTTGGTAAATATCCATCGAAAGTACACAAGCTATTTTGCCTGTACGAACAATGGAGAACTTTTTATATACAGGCAAATGGTCAGAATTTTACACATACGTGTATGCTACTTTGGAGCATCCAACCATTTATAATATTCATTGAATTGGTTGGTCGAATGTAAAAATGACCCAGTGGGTCTATTTGGAATCACTACACATCTAATGTGTATTAGGCGTAAGTCATGCTTCTAGTAAAAGCCCTTTCGTTAAAATATAATGGTCTAAACAATTATATAAACAGTTTAATATGCTCACATAGTGGGATTCACTTTCACTTAAAGTGTACCACTAAGCAACCCCCGCCCCCCCAACCACACATTGTAAAGGGGTACGTGGCTCTGTATAAACTTTTACATTAAAAATGCAACTGTATGCAACATATTAGCATAAAAAGTCCCAACAATGGAAAAGGAAAAAAATTGATTTTCCCATACCAACCAATCAGGTCCCTTTCTAGTGCATAAAAACAAAGAATGGTTGCTGTGAGGCAACATTTTCACTGGTACTGTTCTCCACTCCACACAACGTTACAGTGAATGTTCACTTAAATGAGGGGAGTTCTTACCTGTTTCCAGAGAAAGGCATCATCAATATTCAGCCTCCAAGATATGATGAGATGCAGAGAGGACAGAATGACTCCGCTCAATACTGCTGCTCTCATGCGTACAGGAAGCAATGTGTAGATAATGTAGATGAAAAAAACACTCCACCAGATTCCTTCAGAGGCACTACGTGGGGTAACCATAAAGACCCCAAGAATTTGCACTGCAAACAGGACGGCAATAACTAGGTAACTAACAATCCACATGTAGTCTTGGTGAAAGCCATTACGGTTGCAGACCACCATGAGTGACAGAAACAAGGCCATGGCAACAGCAAGTACAGAAACGTAAAGTACCTGGGGCTCCCCATGAGTGCAATGAAAAATCAACATAACCAGACAGACCAGTACCAGGGCCCCCATAAGCATAGTTAGACTGCTCTGGTTCATCTGGAAGAAGTAGCGTTGGTACAGTCGTTCCAGTTTGGCAGACTGAAATTTTTTGGACTGGAACACTTGTAGAAACCTAGTCCAGCATTCCTTTGGTGTCAGGTGGTGTTCTCCCTCCTCCATGCCCACAGCTTCCATTGAACCTGTTTTTGAACTTTTGACTTCCCCGTCCTCAAAACCTAGAGCAACAGATTTAAGACCCAGGTCACCCCCTGCACCTTTCTTTCCGTAATGGTCCTCTTGCCAAGTGCAACGGAGGCTAAAGTTGTTGCGGCTGTTGCGCTCCATCTCAGGGTCTTGCAGGCAGCTCATGTAACGGGGACCACACAAAGATGTGTTCTTGCGCTTGCCTTTCTTTCCATTGCGCTCCCCCCATGCTGTCTTACGTTCATCTACTTTGGGAACCAGGATACCACTAAACCACGACATTTTGCTGGGATAGACAAAATGAAAGAAAAAAAATGTTAAAACATTTGGTAGCTATATATTTTGACCGAAAAGTGGAAGAAGTTTTGGATGCACCAAATAAAATATTTTCCATCACTTTGTTACACATATATTGCTTTCAGAATAAACTGGGGAAGTTATTTTCGGCCAAGAAATCCAATAAGTTTTAAAATGTTAGTCACATGGCTAAAAAAAAAAAAAAAAGGAGGAGAGCTGAATCCTACAAAACACACTATGCTAAATCTGTTTTTAGCCCCTATCCTATTTGAGTTTAACTCCTATATAAGGAAAGCAATATACCAAAAACTACTGTGATAGAGTTACGTACTTGAATAGTGAATGCAGAAATTTATAAGTTTAAGCAATATATAAATAATTAGCTAACTTCAGGTATTAAAGTGAACCATGTGAAGATTTGTATTTATTAAATGAACACCTTTAACCGCATAGATGTATTTCTTTGGTGTGAATTTATCCAGGGCTTTGTAAATACACTGGCTTTGTTTCACCCAAAATCGATTGTTTGCGATTGTCTTGGGCAAAAAACTAGAAGTAAGTACAGGTGCCACCCAACATCGTTGAGCATGTGGTTAGTGATCCACCATGTCTGATCACCGGTGACTGATGCTATTGTTATTTCTACCGACTTCCCCCACAGCGGGTAGCAGAGAGTCAATCAGCCTGTCTGTCTTAGCATTAGAAAGAGTTGAAAACGGACAACCATAGTAACACAAGCTTTTAGTAACCCTTGGAGACCTAAAGTTTGAACAAATAAATGATATTGTTCTTCCAATGGTAATGTACTGTTGAACACAATAACCTGATAAAAAATGTAAGCTGAAGTTTCTCTTGAACAACACCTAAATTTTTACTATTTAAACTGGGGCTCATTGTTTGCAGGCTTTTCGTAAAGGAAACCAGATTTGTTAAGTATTTAAACATGGAAACAGCCTAAAATTAGTTTGGGATAAAAAAAATGGAGATTCTTCATGAGGAAATCTTAGAAACCTATAATAACCATTTAAACTGCCTAACCTGCTATTATAAACATACCTCCCCTGACGGTGTGCTGGAAGCTTCCCAGAAGCTCCTGGTTGGGTAGGTGATACACGACATTTATTCCGTCGGGCGGAGAGGTGGGGGATGACCTCTGCTTCTGAGCTGGCTAATTCAATGTCATTAGGGGGGAGATCAGCAGAGATTTCAATTGGGCACCTGGAAGGAAAAAAAAACAAGGTCAAACAACAGCTTGTTTAACCAACATAAAAACTATGCAGGTAAGTACAATAAAATAGTTCATTTAGTTATTTTAGTTAAATAGTTGGGTACTGGAGGCAGACGGTACCATAACAATATCATGGGTTATTTAAACAGCTCATGAACATATGATACATCATAGGCTGATCTAGCAGAAAAGTAATCAGACAGGTAAATTGTTGTCCGATTGCCATTATTTTTTATTTCATATATTGGAAAGGTGCAGCATGCTTTCACCAACTTGCTCCATAGGCCAACCATGATGCACAAGATTACTTGAATTTAGTAAACTGCTGGGGGAAAAAAACAGATGCCCAAGAGGAGCTGAATCATGCAAGCATACTGGCTGACTTTTGTTTGTGGCTGATCTGAGACTTGTAGGTCAACAAAGAGCCTTTATTGTGGATTTACATAGGCAATCTGCTTTCCTTATAAATTTTTCCTTGTACAAAGCCTATCCTAAAATATGGTGGAGTAGCTACACTTACATATGGCAGTAGGCTGTTCTGTGCTTGAATAATTACCCTTTTGTGGAATCCACCCTGGTACCAAGGAATTGTGAAGTGTATGATAAACAACATGGTGTATAAATGGTGAAGAAGTTCTGAAAGAGCTCATCTCATCCTCCCTACAGCTTCAAACCTTCCTAGGCCCTCTTCCTAGCTCTCCGAATATCACTGCTCTTGCAAAATACAAGCTCAATAGTATCATGAATACGGGGTCCCAACTACCCCAAGCTACAGCCATTAGATATAGGCAAATAGGGCACCATGCTGTCCTCAAAGGATTCTCCAATTAAGGGAAAAACACCTTTCGCAAATCCTTGTAAAAAAAGCAAATACTTAAATTACAGAAACAAGTCTTCAAGAGATTTGTGAAAAAGCTATTCAAATCATGTGAAACCAGCAGCACCCACAGAAGCAGCATATTATAAACCATTACACATCACACATGCCTTATTACAAACAATGGCATCTCTAGCATTATGGGATGGAAGTGTACTGGAAAAAAATAAATATTCCATGGGGATCTTTCTAGAACACAGAAAAAGTTAATTACTTAGAACTAGTTTGTTGCAAGTTAATTACAGGACTTAAATTGGGTGATTTCATGCATTTATCAAGGACAACCCTAAATTATCAGTTTATTGTCTTTTTTTAAAGCTAGATGTATAATCATCTGCTTAGTGTGGAGAATGCCTATACAAATGGAATAAGCTCAAGGGAAACCGTTCCCAATTATTTCCCCTAACTAAAAGAACATGAAAATGTCAGCCATTTTGTAACGTAATAAAAAAAAAAACACCAATATAAACTTGGCCATATGCAGTCTGACAAGTCCAAGTAATGCAATATTCCAGTAATTCCAAGTAATCCAAATATCATTGGTTTGTAACTTTTTAGATATAGGGGGCCTCAAGTGAAGCCCCTAATCTCACTAGAAAGGTCACATAATTTTCAGTAAACAATATAATAGGGAAAGTTGTCAGACTGTAGTCATGCCACAAGAATGTCATTTTGCATGGGATGTTCAGAGACTACAAACAAGCTATAGGAGTTACTAAGTGGAGACACCCTCCCAGGAGATAGGCTGGAAACATTAAATGAGCATACTATAGGCCACTGCTATTAGAGCCCCTTGGCACATCAATCCTACCTGTTTGCCCCCCAGCAGAAAAATGACTTTAGTTATTCCTTGAAGCAATATCCATTATTGCAAAAATATATGGAATGGACTGCAGAGAAAATAGAGCTAGTGTAAATGAAATAAATCAAGCCATTTATGTACTAGAAACATTTTACTGGCTTTAGTGGATTGGTCATGCATTTAAGTAATGAAAACAAGATCTACGGTCTATAAGGGCTTTGAGGGCCGCACGATAAGTGCCTAAAAGACTGCAGGTTGAGCACCAGGAATCTAAGCACAGTTTACAAACAACTAGACAGTGAAAGGTATAACGCCAGAGCGGTTATTACTGCAAAGAGATTTATTAGCATGTAAAAACATCTTTGTGATGTTTTTCATCCACTTTCAATATAGCAAATGAAAAGAAAGCTTACCCACACTTGCACTAGTTAGATAGAAATGACATGGCCGGCCACTCACATGAACAGATCTCTCACTGTTCTCATTGATAGATCTACAACCAAATCAAAACTTCCACAAACTTCCAACAGCCATATTGGGCTAAGTTTAATATTACCTATAGCTTTTATTTATCAAGTGCTAACACACTACTTAGCACTGTACAATTACCAGGGGCTGTAGATGACAAACTTACATACACAACAATCTACGACATAGGTATAGAAGAAGGCCCTGCCAAAGAGCTTATAATTGAATAAATGTAGACCTTATTTACTCTTAGCTTGTGTACATCATTCCAAAAGAGCATTAAAATATTTAATAGCACTCAAAGCACACAAATACAGCATATGACAAGGCAGGTGGCTTTGTTGATGTCCACAGCTTTTGTCTTGTCACTGGTGTGAAGTTATACTGCAATGTTTGGAGGTTAGCTTACTAAACCCAAGATAACAAAGGCAAAAGACGTGTTTTGGTAAAGCACATTTTTTTTCACTACCTCCTTCCCAGTGCTTTTAGTAAATTTTATAATTACCTAAAAGCTGTCCTGAGGAGTTGTCACTGTGCAGACCGTCTTGGTGTTGCAAAATCTTTAAGAATCCTCAAAAATCTCGACTGTTTACGATCTATACATCTGATGCTCTTGTCTTGAAACTAGTGGCCACAAGTGAAGACTAAATAATGCCATTTGTATAAAGCCTTAAAAAGAAAACCACACAGATGAGAACAGACAAGCACCATGAGGTACCTCCCTCAGAACACCTAAAGCCAATTTACATACTGGGTACAGCCAGGTTCACAAATTTTTAGGAGGAAGGATTACAACTTCTTACAAGTTTTTGCAGTTATCTGGAGCTCCATTAAGAATGATTTAAACTCCATTCTTATCCTGCTGACAATGTTTTATCAGGCAAAAAGTAAGAGGAATTCTCCAATAGCAACTTAAAACATTCTTCTCTTTAGTAAAATAGGGAAGATAAAAAAGATGTAGTACAATCCAACACCCCTGTATTTTAGGATATAAGTATTAGGACTCAAATAAGCCAACCAAAAGCTAGAATAGCCATTAACCACATGAAAAACACAATTCAAGGCCAAAAAATTAAGTAGAACAAAGTAATTTACTTTTAAATTACAGAACATTTCTTTGTATGGTAAAAGAACATAGTAGAAAACATCCCTTTTATATAATGCAATGAAGAGATTTAGTGAAACTATAGGTCACAAACATCCACTGCCTGCAAGCCCAGCTTTCTGATACTGTTGGAGTTATAATCCTTTGAAAGACTATAACCTTTAATCTATTCCAAAATCATTTTCTTCCCCCTTCCCCTACACCTCTACTGTAGCACGGCTTGGCCAAAAACACACATTCTGATGATTGAACAGTAAAAAAAAGACATCACTCTGCATAGTCAGCATGTTCACTGAATGCAATTATGCAATACAACCGACACGGTTGGCTCCCTGTTCTGCCCCCCATGCTGTGAATGAATATTAGAAGAGTCTAAAACTAAAATTGGGTATTTCTAGAAGCTGCCTTTAAAAACATATTAATATATTGTCCTTATTGCACTCATTTAGCTTTAAGTAAATAAGTACGGTTTTCTTATGTACTCTATATTACTTTGTTCTCCCCACAAATGTTTTACCTTGCACATATCTGTTTTCCATCGAAGGTATGACCATGACACAAAATAGTCATAGATCAACAACATTGTTATAATTCCTTTATTTTACCATGAACTGTAGAAAGGGTTAATATAGAAACTGAAATACAAACTCTGCCTTGAATAAGCAACAGTTCAGTTAGGAAGCCTTTTCTGTTTGCGCCCTTTAAGAACACATCCTGGAAATATCTGAACACACAACCGGTAAACAAGCAATGACTCCCTAACTAGCTTACTGCAAATAGTCCTTTTTTAAATCTTTAATGAGGTAGTGGAGCAAGTAACAAGCATGCATATATTACCTCTCCAGTAAATGTTACTAATTAGCAGCTCGGAGTTTTCTGTTTATCTATTGTTTTGACTAATTGGGCTTTCTCTTAAAAAAGCAACCATATCTCCCCCTAATACATAAAACAGTCAGCTTCATACTTTTTTGCCTTGATTTATGCTATATAAATGTACATTCCAACCAAACATAAAATCATTGACCTTTAAAAGTTTGAGGGTACATAGCTGCTGGTTTCAGTTTTTGATCCCTCTGTACCTCCCCGTCCTTCAAATATCTATGGTTGCTGGTACTCCTGTATCCTGGAACTCCCAGATCCAAAGCCTGCAGTTTAGAGAGTCCAAAATTTCCAAATTGTCTCAAAATAGAAATGTTGCATTGCATATATCTTAAATATGTTCTTCAGTTAAATTTTTCAAGAAAAGGCAACATGCCTTAACCATTTAGAAATAGATAATTTATGCCTTTGAACGTCGCTAAAGAAGTCTCATGGAAGTATTAGAAAGCAAAACTGAATACGGCCAGTTCCTGTGCTCCAAGATAAATCCTTAAACTGTAAATAATTTATTTCAGGTGGCAAATCCTGCAAAGACTTTTATGGACATGAGCAGGCATACTGTGATGTAAAAGGCAAAAATTGTACTTAGTTTTTAGGAAAATTAGGCTTCATTTCTAAAACTACGTACACATGTGCAATAATTGTTGTTGAAAAGGATCTTTCATGATCCTTTCTAACAACAAAAGACTGAAAGATGTATGAATGAGTGTTGTACATACAGCACCGTTCTGCTCCATGGAGAGGGGAGAACGACGGAGCAGCACCCTGCTGCGATCTCTCCTCTTCACTTTCATTATGATCATTCATGGATCCGCCAGGACAGATGAGAGCAGATGAGAGCTGTACACATGGCAGATTCTCATCCGATATTAGCTCTGAGGCGATTAACGGACCAGAAATCACCTGACATGTGTACATAAGCCTAAGAGCCATCTGAGGATGGAACCATCCACCTATGGAGTTAGTAAAATATTTCATAATATTATTTTCTTGAAATAAGAAACGATGTCAAGCTGTGGTAAACACCATTTATTGGTTCATTTGATAAAACTGAATTAAAAAAAAATAAATATCATTACCATAGAAGACCAAACTGGCTGAAATCTGAAGCTGATGTGTCTTTTAATTCTTTGTTAACTGCATAAATCCATCTATTACCTTGCTCTGGTTTTGCCATTCTTATGACTTGATTTTAGTTTTACACTTGTTTTTTTTAAAATCCTGACTGTGTGACAAAGTCAATAAGCTATCAGAGGTAGGCATTATGACAGTTCCCAGCCAATTACAACAAATACAAGGGGAGCTGGCATTCAATTAAGATATAATTCTATAAATAAAGCAAATGTTCCAATACAGCATCGGCAACTCTAAATTGAATCACAACATTCTGGAAGCAATTTGAGTGCAAGTTTTATTGATTTTTTCAAGTTCTTTTTTATTTTTCTTTATACAAAGAAATTTACCAGGCAGATCAGAAAAAGCAATGCAGGCAGAAGGAAGCTAGTGGTATTTAAGAATATGGCACAAATGGTTTCAAATAAATAGTTTAATTGTGCTGCACAGTCAGGTTAACTGAATGTTCCAGGATTAGCATGGAAAACAAGGGTTCCTGGCATGATCTTTTATTTGGAAATTAAGATCAAGCCAAAATGATTTGACCTCCATTGTGCGTTTTTCATCTACAATAAAAAATATATCTAATGTAAGCATATATAAAAATTACTTTATCAGGACTCTATAAACATGGCAAAGCCTAACAGATGAACATCCAACGTGTTCAACAGGCTTCTGATAACCTTATCCCAAAAGAGCACCCCATCCCAAAAACTACTCATTAATAATGCAAAAACATAGGGAGATATTTGGGACTTTATCAGTGCTACAACCAAAGCATTGCATTATTTATGTAGAAAACGTATAACACAATACAATATAAATACAAATGTCATAGATTTTAGGCTGCAGCCCATTTGCATTTCTATTTTAATGTGTTAAAGATTATACATAAATAAACAAGGTCATGCTGGTTGTCCCACATATCTATGTATGTTTTTGCCCAATTTAAAAAAATTTAAAAATTAGAAAATTAAAAATCCTACCTAACACTTAGGTATTCCCTATAGATCAAGCTATAGGTACAAAATAGCTAAAATGTTTAAGGATTGGCCAAGGTGTACAACTCCATACATTTCCAAAGATTAACAATATTTTCTATAAACAAAATACTAATGAGGAGAGACTGATAGAGGCAGTATCAACAGCCACAGCCAATCAAAATTACCAATATAAGATAATCAGGGGCAGATATGTAAAGATGCAATGTGGGCCAATGAACTGCACCCCACACTGCCACAAGACATTTCTGCACAGGAGCCCACTGTTGGAACCTACAGAAAAGGGAGTTCAAATAGGTTTTACATACTATGATATAATCCAAAATAAACTTTTTATTTAACCAACTACAAATAAAACAAAAAATAAAGCAATGGAAATTGTTTACATACAAGATAACTTGCTTACATTTCTCTACACGGGAGGACCCATGTAAACCCTGCTTGGTGTGGGTTATATATTATTATATATAGGAAAAGGGGAAATAACAGAAATCATTCAAGCAGAGAAATTTTACTGCAGAAGTAAGTTCAATGCATTTGATATCGCTACTACCTCAGAAGGAGGCTTATGTTATAGGTAGCAAATCATATCTTGAGATAATATAAAGGTTTAGAAAGAACAATACAGGACAACACATAAAACTCTAGGAGGTCTAAGAAGGTGTCCTTGCAAACCTTCACCAGGAGCTTGTACATAAGCTTTTACTGATTTTCCAGTGTTGGTTAAGGAAACAATCGGTTGATTTTATCTGATTTGTTGATCTTGGATTATATCATACTATTTGAAGTTTGCTGTAGGTTCTTTGGACTTCTTATTTTGTCTCAGAGGATATTATTACTTTAAAAGCAAAGGTGTGGCGTATACTATACACCTGGATAGCATGAATCGTAGCTATAAGCATTAAGGCTGGGTACACATATACAATAATTGTCGTTGGAAAGGATCTTTCACGATCCTTTCCAACGACAAACTACTGCACGATGCATGAACGAGTGCTGTACAGGCTCTATGGAGGGCAGAAGTGAAGTGAGAGAAGTATAAACCACCAGATATACTAGATTGTAAGCACTTCGGGGCAGGGTTCTCTCCTCCTGTATCACTGTCTGTATTAGTCTGTCATTTGCAATTCCTATTTAATGTACAGCACTGCGTAATATGTTGGCGCTATTATAAATCCTGTTTAATAATAATATTAATAATAATAATTCAAAGTGACATCTTCCATGCTTTTTTTTATAAGTTTTTATTTTTTACACTGTATTCCCTTTTTTATCTATACGTTTAGTAATGTACAAAACAGTTTTGCCAATAAAAGTATTCATTAAAAAGAAAAAAAGAAGGTATTATCCATCATTTAACAAGTTAATTTGATGGAACAGCAGTTAATTATTGACTGCATGCAAGGGATATGTGAACCTGTCAACCTCTGCAAGCTGTAAATCAGCAGATGGAGAACAATAACTATTCTATGTGTCTAGAAGAGTAACAAAAGGATGTTTTTTCTTTACAAAATAAAAACTATATGTACACACAAAGTTATCAATTCATTAAGAACTGGATGTCTGGTCATACAATGTTTGTTTTTGATATTGTAGGGATAGTAGCAGCAGTACCTCTTGCACCTTTTACCCATTCTATAAAACAGAACAGGCTGCTCAGCAGAGAGAAGAACAGTCTCTGCACAGACATTGATACTGTACATTCTCCTGGAGCAGTGCTAGTTTCCCCAGACACTGGTTAACTCTTAAATGAAAAAGACCCAAAACTATTATAGCATCTTTTTAAAGAGGGCTAAGGTGGGGGGACTGAAGTGGTTAGGATCTCTGTTTAACAATTCCTTTCTAGAAATGAAGGGTGCTTGAAGGACTTGAAGAAATCCGCTCTAAGTTTTTGAAATACAATACAAACACTTGTTAAACATGCATGGAATCATTGCACAATCACACAATTTGGCTGAAATCAAGCCAAAAAGAACAAATAGGACACTTCTTAGGTCAGAGAAGGTTTAGGATGCCTGCTAAAATTTCACAATGAAAATGTTTTCTAGAAATCTTTAAAAAAAAAAAAAGCCAAATTTAAACATGTTGTTAGGAAGGTTAAAAACATGGGCATTGTAGCCGACCATAAGTAAAAACGACAGGCATGTTTTTAATACCTGTTGTATGGGTGAATCAAAAAGGAAAATAAATTATTATTGAAGAATAAAGAATGTTTGTATGTTTCACGAATACAGTGACAAAACAAAGAGAAATGTGCAAAGAAAACACAGCTTTTATGGCAAACAGCAGAATGATGGCCGATTCTATCTGGAGCATTCATTATTAGTACTTGTAATAAATCCTCTTGGTTATTCTGGGTCTCCTGTCTGTTAATCAGTCCCATTGCCTTTGTGTTAACCTCCCACACACACAGAACTCTGCCTGGGAACAAGTGAAGGCCCAGTCGTCATGCCGGTGACATCACTCACTGTTGTCATGGAGATGGCTGTCACAAGCCTTGTCCACCATGGGCTCTAAACACAACCTTTGGGAGATAAGGCCACAAACAAACAAGATAGGAATGTGTACAATGGCACTGGTGCAGTCATAAGAGAAGGGAGGGGTGGTGGGAATCAGGTCTTCATTACTGGAACAAGCGCACAGCTCTAAGCATGAAAACAGTTCAACCACAGAATGTGTTGCAGAAAATAAAGTAACACTCTAGCATTACTTTCCAGGTCAAAATTTCCAAAGAAAATGAGACACAACAGTGGAAATCTAAATATCTGAATTCATAGGTGGTCCGCAAATATTCCATACAAGTTATTGGACTTGGGGAACCTGAAATCTTTTTCTAATTAAGACACAATCATGAAGATACCATGTACTGCAGCAAATGTTCTACTGTCCATGTTGGTGCCGATTGCTGGCAATGATTACTTTACAAAACAATAAAGCAAGCACGTATCTGTCACAGACAAGCATTGGAACGCACTCTGTGTGTGTGTAAGCCTGGATGGAGTCTTTTTTGTGTCCCTGCTTGAGACTTTCTTTCATTTCTTGTTGTGGGCACTTCTGTTTGTTCAATTTCCCCACTTCCTTCTAAAGAGTAAAATTTCCATATGTTTCTATTAGGAATCCACAAGCAAGCCAAGGGCATTGTCTCCAGCATCAAGTGGATTTTCCTTAGCAATATATATATAGAAAGTACTTCAAGAGAGGAGAAGTAGAGAAGGTCAACTCACAACAATTCCCTGGGTGTCACCAGAATAGGAAGTGAGAAGAAACGTCCTCAGCAGGTCCATCCAAAATATTGTTTTTACTGTTATTAATAATTACTATTACTTTTCTAAAATCCCAATCACTTTACCAGACCTTGTTCATTCCACATGTCAGCACAATGGTGTATGTTCAATACAATATACATATGTTGAGCTTTTGGTCTGTTGACTTACATTTTCCCCATCCAAAACAATGAATGCGGTTTTGGATTACACAGAAAAGATTCCAAAAGGTGTGTAAAATTTGCATGGAATAATATGTATTAAATTGGATCACATGCATACTATCCTGTGTATGTAACCCTAATATCATCTCAATCTAGAACAAGAATTACTTCAGTGTCAATGGTTTCTGGAGCCCTATACCTCCTACACATATACAAGAAGCAAACTGGAAAAAAACAGAATGATTTTTGATAAGATTTGAGAATATTCCTACAGTAATGTTTTGGATATTGTAGAGATAAATACAAAATTAATGATTCGGATATGTTTTGAGAAGGGAATGTGCTACAAACAACATATGCAGTTAAGATCTCTAAATAAACCGGCATGTAGCATAGTACTATTCCACACATTCCATGCCCAAGGGACTACAGAGCAATCCTAAAAGAAACACCCACATACAAGGATTGTTTACACAACAATAATTAGCTGAAGTGGAAGTAGGGAAAACACAGCTTATATTGCACATTCACTTTCACCTTCACAGTTATGAAAGGCTTTTCTGTAATTTCTTATTTTTATATATACATGGTTTAAACCGTAAACATGTGCCAAGTGCCACCACACTGTAGTCCAAATTATATGCATTTAGCTAAAAACCATTGCAGTTAGATGTACGGTAAGTTATACGCAAGGTTCTCTCATTTGGTTGTTGTTATCTCATACACCTCACAACAAAGAACACAAACAGTTTTTTTCTTTGTTTTTTGTTGCATTAACTGATTTTACCATTCAACCCATTCCTATTATTGGTGTCAAAATAGTGACTGTTACTGATACTTTAAAGTAGAACCCCGTCCAGCTCTCAGTGTGGCCAGGCTGTTAAGATAAAAAGTGTGAAAATATCAGTTATTTTAAAAAATGAACTTTTGAGCACTACTGATTCTAGAGAATAGGGACATTCTCATGCCTCCTATTAAGGGCAATTTGATAGAATACTCAACAAGCCTACTGGCATGAAAAGTGCAAACAATGACACAAAGCAGACTATGCCCAATGGTGCTTTCAATCCAAAAGTATGGTTATACAAAGTAGCACCACTGCAAACCGGGAAAAAAAGACTAACCAAGCTGCTCTGTGGGCTGTCTGAGACCTGAAAACGTGTGATAGCTTCCTTCTCACTATGGGGACAGACTGGATTATAATGCATGAATGCACTCTGGCATCGGTCCTGGTGTTAGATACTCTTCCTCGCCATGGGAGCAATAAAAGTGGAGAGGTTGCTACACAATCAGACACTACGGTTTTAGTTTGTAGTAATGCGAACCATTAAAGTGAACCGATCCTTAGTGGGCCCCCTCCAACAGTATTTTTGTCATTACAAATATGTATCTTTAATCTGGGTCTTCCAGGACGCCAACTAACCTGGAAGTGCACAGCTTCTCCAGCAAACTCTTCTAGCTTCTTTGTGCACCTGTGCCAGGGAACACAATAATTTTAACAGTAAGGCCATATGTTGCCTGTGATACATATTACATGGGCTCTCCATTGAAAGGGGCAAGCAGGGCACTGACAAACTGGGAAGGCTGTACAGCACTGGAAAGGTCCAAAATTGAAGACAAGAGTTAGAAGTAAGAATCTGAAATTACAAAAATGCTGGGAGATTTTGGGAGTTTGTTTAGGTCATTTTATCCTATAAACCATTGAGTTTATTAAATCTTATTTACCCACAGTGTCAAGAGCTCCATTTTGACAGCTGTATGCATCTGGTCTCAGAATTAATCTCTAGAGCATTAGACAATTATAAATCACAATTAAAACACACACACCCTTGTGAACCAGTCTATTGACTAAAGCATTCTTGAAATGTCAAAGGAGATTCTGACAACTGACAAGAAGAGTCAGCATATAAACTATGCAGTGATCATAAACAGCAGCAAAATGATCCACAGAGCAAGAAGCTATTTATTGTGATTAATCATAACAAAAATAGCAGATGTGTTGCTACTTTTAACACAGCATGGTGTTTCTATTTTACCCAGCAGACATTTTAACAATCTTAGATGATTATCTCCTCCAAAGGACTTTCATTTACACATGGAGAAGTAGCAACAGACTTTGCCATGTCTCGATGGTTTTGCTTTGGTTTACACAAATGCTAATATTTTGGAAACAGTGATCCATTTTAAACATAATAAATGTACAACACAAAACATCTATGAAAGCCCAGACTGGTGGCTTCTTATTTCTCTTTAAAAAGCTAGAGGTCATTTCGTAGTAGGCAAAACTCTGTCTGGTCAGGGCTGAACAAAATCAATATTTAAAGAAGATCCAAGAGATTATAAATGAACAGAATATTATACACTACCCCTCAGCTTGTAGTGTATTGTATATTACAGGGTTAGAGCTTGCTCCCACCTCGGTGGGTTTTTTCAAAAAGCATGCATGTTGCTATAGGTTACTTAAGGCAGCCCATTTATTTAAATGGGTTACCCAACGTGCTGTATCACACAGCAAAATAATGTAATGCATGTTTTTTTAAAAAAAAAAAAGCACAGCACACAGCCATGCACAGCAGTGCATTTTACTGTAGTGTAGTGTGTTGGTTAGGTGTGTTTGAAGTGCCATTAAATATGAAAGTAAACACAGAGCACCAATGTCTTGTGGGTTGTATTAATGCACATGTTTCTGCATGGAGACTTCCATTAACACAACACACTTACCCTAAGGGGACCATGCTCAACTCTTAGGACAGAGAAGTTCTGGGCTTACAAGATATATTGTAATGGAATGCATGGCCATGGTTTAATATTAGCAGCATTTGCTCTATAGGTCTTATTTAAATTCAATTTGTCACCCATGGGTTGAAACTAAATGATGCATTAAAGATACTCTTACTTAAAAAAGAAAATAAAAAGCTGCTAAGAGAATGAAAGTGTAGGCATAAAGAAGCTCCAGCACTGGCATTTTTTGCCCACTGCTGCACGTGAATGATGGAGGATGTTTTGACAGGCAAACTCAGAAGTTTTGTGTAAGGCTAGAGGTACTGGGAGCTGATCTTGGTTATGTACATTAACCTTTTAGTTTTGCTAAAGCTTCTTTAGGATTTAGAAAGCTGTCCAAAGTGTATAGGATGCTTTGCCAGTTCTTGCAGAATTGGCTTGTCTTTACAACAAATTAACAATTTATTTATTTGGAGACTTACAGTATCTCTTCTCAGTTGTGCACTTGTACAAATTTGTGTTAAAACAACAAATATGGCTAAGAATAACAATGAATAATAAAGTTTGCTCTAAAGTTTCTCTTAAGGATATCCTGTCACCATGTAATCCAAAACAAACTACACCAAAAATGATAATGTATACTTACCATTCCGGTGACTCATTTCTTAAATTCTGCCTCAATGGAGATTTCCAGCGCCTGCAGATATCCAACACTTCCAGGAGTGTTAAAATACTTGACCCTCTGCCATATGGTGTGGTTCCTCTTTGTGGATGTTTCATCCTGTATTGCAATACACTGAAGTTTTAGGACACTGGAAAGACTAGTAGATCTTCTTCTTTGGCAGGGTTGGCATATGCTTTATTCTGGACCACATAGTCTACTGAGGCGTTTGTTATTGCCTTTGCTGACGATGTTGGATCTTCAGGGATCTTGCAGAAAAATCCATAACAGCACAGGCCAACACATTAAAAGAAGCTAGGCAATCAGGGTCCTCCTGCAAAACCTTGGTCTGCCATTATAAATTAGCCATTTACAAAACAAGCAACAAATCCAGCATAGCGAGTAAGACTCAGTCATCTTTAACAGCTAAGACCCATATGGAGTTAAATAGTTCTGTTAAGTGGCTAGACCACTGCCATATCAGACATACTGTGCTGCATGTCTGCCCAGGTAATATACTAGCAAATTGATCAGCCCAATCCTGTCTGAACAGGGCCTTTAATCCCGAAGAGAGGCCGACGTTACTCTGTGGAGATGTAGTAGGTAAGTGAACATTAATACACGTGGACTACCTCACTGCCATATGCACTTTTCCACTGCCCAAAACTGTTCAACTGGCCACCAGTGCACCACGACACTATCATATTGGCCACTACTGCACAAAACATAGATTTCAAGACATAGGAAGTGCTTATGGCCATCACAAATATTCTCATCCACTATATGGCTACAATAGTTGAATTGTGATAGTTATTTCTTCAGACTTGCATCTGATACCAATAGCACTGCAAGACCAAAATCCAATTGTTGTTGGTGTGCAGAGGGTGATGGCAATGTAATACAAACTAATTATACAAAAAAAAAAAAAAAATATGTATAAACTCAACAATGAGTCTACTGAATTAAGAAATTCATTTTTGTCTAAAGTTTCTATTAACAATAAAATAACACAATATTATACCTGATGGCTAAAAACACATTACACTTTGTTAATAATAACATTTGTCTTGCATTTCCAGCCCAGTAAACTAGAGCAAACACGGTCCAGGGAAACTCACGAAGCTCTCTGACATTTGGCTTCCGTGTAGAATATGACCAGAATCAATTTATGGGTGTCAAATCAACAATTTATCCAGTCTGTCACCCAGCTGAGGCATGCACAAATTTCAAGAGTGACCTCTGTCCCCTCTTAAAATTTGTAGACATCCTTGACTTTCCATCATCTGTACGTGCCATTGTCCTGCTGGCCAACAATGTGGAAGATGAGAACAACAGGAAAACTCGCATTATTGCCTGGCGTACATGTATAAAACCATAAGGCTGTGAACGCATGGCTTGTAAACTGCCCATGTCAGGGATTTAAGACAAGAAAAGAATATTTTGTAGAGTAATCCAAAGATACAATCAGCAAACAGTAGATGACAAATAAACATAAACAGAAAGCAATTAAATATTTCCAGAACGGATGCTGGGGAATGAGTTATCGCTAGCCTCGGAGAGCTGCACAGATGTAGAACATCAAAACTCACACAGGAAACGGTCAATATACTCTGTATTAAGCTGTACTGTAGCATTTAAGCATGGAAGGATGTTTTGGCAGGGAACAACCTTACTGTGATATATGTGGGAAAAGCCAGACAAATATTCAAACTTTTCCCTCAGTAGCAACTAACAAATCTAAAAACAAACACTGTTTAGGCGTATACACAAAAAAAAAAAAAAAATAAAATAAAAAGTACCACAGCTGTCACATTATAGCACATACAGAAACCTGACATCCAAAATGTTTTCCTTGGCTTCAAAGTAAATGAGTATCCAATATTTTTGTGGTTTTTATCCAATACATCTAAACCTATACCAGTGACTGTGTAGCGATTTCCTCTTCTCTTTTTGTGATCAGGACTGGAGGAACTGAACAGAAATCTACAGAAAGTACAAGGGTTTTCACTTTTCTGTTATCCCCCCCAAAAAATAAAAAAAATCTCTATATATATCTATATATAGATATATACACAATTCTGAATAGTTCAGATTGAACATATGATAACAAACACACCAACAGAGAACCCCCAGTTAAAGCTACAGTACTAGCAAAGTTGAACTTACCCAAGCCTTTTCCAATGATTCCAAAATTGCATTGTCATTTTTACAGAAAAAATGTAGATGTTCAATTGATTGGAGCTCAGATCTTTTCTAAATTAAATGAAGTGAGCTCTGTTGTAAGCACTTTAAGGGTTCAAGCTTCCAGAAGATAAAAGGCTTTGTGATGTGTGCTAAAGTGATACAGATCAGAGAGGGGCACAGTGGGGGACTAATGGGAGGCAATAGGTAAAAATGTATTTAATGTGCAAATGAATTTTGTTTTGAATAGAGAGAGAAAGAGAGAGAATTAGACCTCTTTTCAATTTTTTATTGCTGTCTGTGTTCACTCCTCTGTTTTTCTTGGTGACAATGTCCACTAAGACATGAAAACATGGTAAATTCAAAACATTATAAATGTCCCAGACATGATGGAAAATCATCAAATAGACAGGCCTGTTTCAATGGCAACTTTTTAAGATGGCAGAGATTTCCACTCATTTCCTGTCACAGATTTAGAACAGTAAGTGAAGAAAAATCCACCAAGAGCAACACAGGAAGGAAAAATCAACCCAACAGA
Source organism: Pyxicephalus adspersus (assembly GCF_032062135.1). Taxonomy (NCBI): domain Eukaryota; kingdom Metazoa; phylum Chordata; class Amphibia; order Anura; family Pyxicephalidae; genus Pyxicephalus; species Pyxicephalus adspersus. The sequence goes on along the minus strand of NC_092858.1, from coordinate 45,117,305 downwards.
CTAAGGGAGGTAAAAAAAATTAAACCTCTAAATAAAAAAATTAGGGATTTATATGTACTTTAATATAAATCAGCCTCCAAAACTAGATATTTACCTTGTTTTCCAAAGACCGTGTACTATGCCGGAGATTCTCCTACCTCCCCGTTGCACAGGATGGTGGTCAGCACAGAAATCACTAAAGATTCGACCTAGCTATGTGGCAAGTATGCATTATTTCCACCTACTTCAAAAGAAAAAGTAAATGCAGACGTTTGAACTCTATAAAGAGAGCTCCAATGTTCACAGCAGGACATCACAGATCACAAGACACTAAACACAAGGCCATGTCTGGACCCATGCCTGGACATCTTGTCTCTGTGCTCACAGCAGAACAAAGTGTATTGTGCAGATTAGTTTCTAACAAGCTACAGTCCAAGACTTGTTTAATTGCCATGAATTTGGATCTCTATGAATCTGAAGACATACACTACCTACCAAGACATCTGCAATAAAGAGCTGTCATATCTGGTAATCCAGTCATGAAAAAATGAATTAGTAATGCAGGGTCCAGTAAGCCTAGGCCTTAACTGGCAGCAGGGGAATACACTTGGAAGAGTTATGCGCCAGTTCATAATTTTTTTTAAAGGCAACTGCAACAAAGTTCAAGGAACACATACATTCCTGGGATAACCGATACCTTATTTTTAAATGTGATTCTTACTACTCTTGGTTTACATATTGTCAATGTAGTCTGCATCCCTCCATGGAAACCTTTAAGGAATCAAACCATCTTTTATGCACGGGTGATCACAATATAATGTCCACACCACAGTCATTTAATAAACCCAAGAGAATTTGGGGAAAAAAAAAGATAATTAAAGAGCAACTCCAAGAAAAAAAGTTGGGAAACATTAAGTGAGCTTACACTAACATATGTTGTCTCTGGATACTGACCTTTCCTTTTGAAAATGCAAGTTATCTGGCTATCATGGTCTCAGTAGTTTGTAAATCACTAATGTGGGGGCAAATAACATGTTTCTATGCATTGTACCGCACATATGATGATGTGCCTATAAAGGAGAATAATTAGAAAGTAGAGCTATCAGTTCACATCTGTACAGTTTCTAGTCGCTCCAAACTTAATGCAAAGTTCTGAGACATGTTAGTTGTATACCCTTGTGTTGGGGTGAAGAGGCAATGGGCAGCGAGTACATTGTGGATTTCCATAGACTAAACACTAATGACTCAACAACCCAACACATCTTCCATACAGCTGTGCTCGGAATCCGTTTTTAAAACAGCCTGCTTTCTGTTTGTGTCTTTAGTAAATAGGATAAAATAAAAATAATAACTCAACCGTACTCTAGCGTAATAAAAGCTCACTTAAATACGACTAATGCCACTGCAATGCTGCCAGCTAATCACAGTATAAATGTCAGTTAATCTCCAGGAATTCCTGGCTTTAGCATCATACATTCCACTGTAAAATATCCAGTATTATCTTAACAAAAAAAAAAAACCTGGTACAAATTAGGAAACACAAAATATAACCCATTGGCAAAGCAATAAAATTAAACACTACAGCATTACACTGGCACCAAGGGGTGAACAGTGCATGGATCTTTTTGAATAATCACCTCTAAACACAGCATGAAACCAGCTTGCTGAGGCGGCAGTGAATATTCAGAGATGTGAAAATGTTGCCGGTATGATTACTGTTGTTGTAAGGCGACTGCATATGTATTTCTAAAGTCAAAATGATGTGCATGTCATCGGCAGATAATAAAGATGCCCATTGGATGGATTGAAATGTGCATACAAATGTAATTACTTAGCGGTGTGCCTGAAATGACCCATTGGTATTGGGTGCCTGCTCTCAACTGTAATAAAAACAAAGTATATATAGGGTTACCCAGGCCCCAAAAAGAAGGGATTTATTGGTCGCTAACAATACGAATAGTAATTTAAAATAATATTTTATACAATTTAAAAGAAAATCAATATACCAATCACAGTTAACAAGGGATAATACAGTGCACAACAAATAAAATATGCTATTATTGGTGGCCATTAAATCCCTTTTTTGGCTGGGTATCCCAATATATACTTTAAGAATATGAAAGAGAATGTATGAGCTTTTAGGAAGTACCAGACATTACCCTAATTTACCTTCAAACATCCCTAACCAGGCCAGACCCCAATACCAGAGTAGATCTAAAATACATACAGAGTATGGGCTACGGTTTTATATAAGGTACCATTGTTTTGTTATCCCATGTTTATAAGTAAAGCCCTTCTTTGAACTGCCTTGTTTTGGTTCTGTAGCTCTATGAGAAGATAACTCAAAGCCTAATTAACACAAAGTAGAAAAAAAATAAATGCTTACACTTTCCATTCCTCCAAAAAAATATTCATCAAGCTTTATAAAAATTATCAACATCCAGTAACCCAGTATTCTATTCCCTCAACAAAAGAGCAAGCCACCTAACTGAATGTCATATAATCAGCCAGATAGTTATTTGATTAGAATTTCTGGAAGCAGGCAGATTAAAATCATGGCTTTCTCTAGCAACATGCATTCATTAGAGCACAATAACAAGATGTATTCCAGCAGTTAAATAAAATGAGCATGCTATCTGCCATTTTTAACATAGCTAATTTTATAAAATACAATGTGTAATAACATTTAATTTGTAACCCTGGAAGCAAATTCTCAACAGCAGAACAACAAACACTATGAAACATACAATGTGTCTTATTGTTTGGTTCTGTTTAGTGAAGCAGCATGTTTAATGGTTGCTACAATAAATGACAAATCCCAGTACAGTGATAAAAATAGAAGCTGCCAATCAATCACTGCAATGCAGCTACATTTTACTAGACATATACATGTGCAATGATTTTTCGGTTTATAAATACAAGACTAAACATCTGCTTGTTTTTAGTAGTTTGCAAAATGGAAGCATTCCATTGGTGGACAGAAACATATTTTCAATAACAGAGATGTTATTGATTATACAACTGGACAAAAAGTAGAGTAAAAAGCACTGCCCATGGCAACTAAACCAATATTACCATCAATCTTATAACCTACAGATGAGACATAATGAAGGCACGATCTGCATTTCTTTACATCATTTTAGACACAGTATTTTCAAAAAGCATTTCAATATTTATTCATATTATTGTGATGTTCAAATGGAAATAAAGTTTCACTTTTAAAAGTTTTTGATCAGGCATATCATTATTGCAGAAATGGACAGGTGATGATCACTCCATGCAACTTTCAAAAAAGTTGAGCTGCACATGCATGCATGAGACTAAATGAACTGCGCATGAGTTAGATCATCCCGGCATGGCCAAACAAAATGGTCATAAAATATTATGGAGGAGAAGAAGGAAGATGCTGAGGAAACCCTGGCACTGACCGGGGTAAGGAGAGTATAGTGGGGTTTAGTTTCAGATGAAAGTGTTCTTATGTGCCACTAGGGGGAACAACACTAAAGTTTTCAATTACTATGTCCCCACACTTCCAAAGGGCTGACATAAGCTATCAGCCACACAGGGAGTGAATTGTTTTCAACCAGTCAGTCAGCTTATAAACTTTCACTGTGATAAGGTGAAGTAAAGAACAACCATTGTATAGCCTTGCCAGGCAGAGTCTGTGTATGTAATATGCAAGTATGGCTGCCTATATCTACGTATATCATTATTTATATTGTACATTGTTCTACATAATTACAAATTGTGAAGATATTTTTTAACATTATCCTTGTTAAAAAAAAAGGTACAAAAGGTACAAAAACACTAATAATTAATACAACTGAAATGACAGCTTCCTAGCAAGCATGCACCTTATAGTGTTTCCGCATTGAAAATGGCTGACTCTGTAATTACAGGACACTTTTTATAAAGCTATCTTTCTATTTTCTGAATCTTTTTACAGATTCCCATCCATCTGGTAGAAAATATTCAGCCTATTGTGCAATATGTACTCATCTGTGACGTAAAGCAAACAGTGTGTATTAGTATGAGTTTCTGTGTTCTTCTGACAATGTGCATTGGTGTGAATGGACCTTAATCTGACCATCCAACTCACTTCACTGCACAATTAGCTTATTTATATATATATATACATTGAACTTTTCAGTGCAGCTGCTGTGCAGTGTTTGCGGCTTGTTGATTGCGTCTGGTCAATAAGAAATGAATGAAGCATACTCATTCATGCAGCGCAGAATAATGACCAAACCAAATGCTTGTGTGCTTTACATTGAACAAGTGAAGAAGAAAAAAATAGGCTGCTGTTGCTAAACTTCTAAAAATGTTATCTGCTTGGCTGCCACTGGCTTCAATACTTTCTAAGATATAGACCTGGAAGTCAGAAATAATAACCTGCACTTGTTTCGGGTCAGTTGTTTAGAATGGGTTAAATCCAATGGATTAGCGTGACAGACAGGGGACTAGCATTTTCAAAAGGAGAAGTCAACAACGACTGTGTACATAACTCTCTGCATTGGTTTCCTTTAAAGCTGAACTTCAAGCAAACAACCAACACATCTGAAAGGCTCATATGGGAACTGTTTGATATGCCAAGGCATTTTGTACTTATTTCTATCCAGTCCTAAAATGTACTCTGTCCTGCAAAAAAGCGTATCCAGTTTGGAAATAGTTAGCTGTATCGTTAGTGCAGCCCGATTACCTCCCAGCTTGGGACTAAACAAGTGTTTCTCACCCAGAGTTTTGTAGAACCCTAGGGTTCTGACATATTGCTAGGGATTCCTTGAGCCCTTAGCAATTTCCAACTCTCAAGTCTGTTTAACTGACACAAAAGATGTTTTTGCCTATTTGTAAGGGTGACATTCTTACCACTGGCCAGCAATGTAAAAGGCATTCTTCATACTGGGAGCCGTGTAAAGAAGGGAATCCCAGAGGACCTGAAAGTTAAATTTTAAGGGTTCACCTGCAGTAAAAAGGTCAAGAAACACTGGACTAGATGGTAAAGAAGCAGCACACTGACAAAAGGTCATCTGATCTCATCTATCTGTATGTTCCTTGTTGTCACATTGGACTTGTCATTAGTACTGCCGATTCCTCATCTCGCATTGCTTGCTGTAAAGGGACAACAGGCTGATATCAGGTCAAAATAGGATTACTGTTGCCACTTTTTAAAGTACATTTAATGATTTTTATTGGTTAAAAAGATATAAATTTGCTTTCCCTGCAGACATAAAAACAGACTACTGCAGCTCTGGATTTAATACTACATTAAAACTGAAATATGCTTTACCAAATACTGTCCAAATCCAAGAAGCAAGTGTATTTCTATTTAAAACCTTTCTTATGTGTATTTTTTCTAGATCTGTGTAGTAAAGCAGCATAAAACCACTTGTGCACTTTGCCGCTCTACAGGTGTTTCCAGTAATAAAGACTGGTCCCTCGTGTGTGAGTCTTATCTGCCCCCTGTGGTTTTCTGTAGTGGGTAAAGCTGCAGAGTCCCTCTGACAGCTCTGCACCCCCACAGACTATGTGCAGGACAGTAATAATTCCACTACTAATTTTACAGGATAGTTTCTTGTGTTTGCAAAGGCATTTAGGGAACACTATGGGGATTTATAAGCTTTGCTGCTAGAAAGGAATGTACTTTTGTGGCTGGAGTTCTGCTTTAAATGTATTTTCTTTCATGCAGTGAAAGCGGCTGATTTTGCTGTAGTATCAGCCTTTTCCAATTTTACAGACTGGGGAAGGGAGGAGCAGCACACCTTCACCTTTAATGTCCAGTAAAAAGTTGAGGGAGGGATAAAACCTAGTTGTATTACTTAACTACAATAAAGAAAAAAAAACAGGTTTCCTGCCCTGCCAGATAGGCGGTGCCTTGTGGCAGAGGTGTGCAAGTCTATGAACTGGGTGGACAGAAAAACAAATCCTTTGGCAGACAGAACAGAACCCATATATGAATTTCATATGTGTCCAAGGTCCAGTGTTAACATTTTTACACAACTCATACATGTTCATTTAGATTTTGACTTATGTCCAACTTGTGTACCCATTAGGTGTTTCTCATTCAAACTAATAAGCTACAACCAATATGCACTGAACACACAGCACAGAAACAGGAGCATTTTAAATGTATGCATAAACCTTGATGCAGACTTTCCGTTAACCTGAGTCTCTATAGCAAATCCAGTCCAAACGCCACACAAAATGTCCACAAGTGAAAAGAAGATGTTATAAAAATAAACCATACACATCTGACACACTCTAAAAATACTACAGAGACTCACAAGTTTGTAAGAAATATTAAAGAATGTCAAATTAGGTCATCAAAATGAGTAATTATTCCACATGGAAATATCAAGTGATCTAGAAGAAAAGGATTATGAAACTGAGCTATGGATGATTGATTGGAAGGGTGTGACATGAGGCATCAGTGAAATGAATTAGGAAGCACAGCTCTATAGCTGTCCTATTGTTTAGAAAGTGGGTAGGAGGATGGAGCCAGACAGAATGTTGATGGGCTTCTTAAAGGAAACTTGTACGTATGACTTACGTCCACAGCAGCAGCGGCTTGTTATAGTACGGCCTGGGGTTTGTTTCTATTTGTAGAGGAATATTTCTGCTTTCTTGTACAAGAGAATCAGGTGTTAGGGCGCTCAATAACATCTTCCGGCATGAGATCTGACCCGCAGAGTGTCGTGGGATATCAGATATCCTCAAACTTTTTTTGGATAGGATAGGGAAAAGTTAGCAGACATGTCAGATTTTTAATTCTGCTTATGTCCCCACTGGAATATACCCATCTTCTCTTTTTGCTCTAGTGACTATTGTCACCGGGACTGAAATGGAAAATTCACATTTAAGGATACAAATTGTCTTACTCTTAATAGATTGTCTCCTACTTCTTGTTGGATCTATGGTACAGGATATAAAAGGAATGTGCCCAATGAGACATTGCCAGTGAGAAAAAAACTGGAAGGGGATTTAACCATCACATGTTTATCCAAAACATAAATTTCAATTTTAAGCATAACTTAAAGAGATAGATGGTGAGATATCTTCTCAAGTTTCTGTGCACCACTAGAGCTACCTAAAATTGTTTCCAAAATCTGGATGACACATGGATACAGCTTGCTAGTCATTGTCCTCTAGTGTACACACACTGTACAGAACAGAGCAACTTGTACAGTACATGAAGAATATATTGAGACCAAAAATCAACTGATTGTTGCCACAGGACAACACTCCCTTTACACACTCTTACGATGGACAGACAAATAACTACATATAAAATGTTTGATAATTGTAGAAGTTAAAACTTTAGTCCACTGCATTCAGGTAAACAAACACACCCCTTCATGCACACACTAAATAATAAAACCTATTAACAGCCTTGACATACATATTTACTTGTGTGATCACCCTCCAAGTCTAACCAGCCTGCCGATTCCGTGCCGTTTCTAGGTCTATCAAGAGTAAAGGATCTTTCTCCCAATATAGACATTTCATTTTACATCTCCTTCGAGGGAAATATCTGTGACGGCTGATACTATTTTGTTATGCCAAAGGCCCAGTTCTTAAAGTGATTTTTTTATTGCATGATGACTCAACACACATTATGAACCTGTGCCCAGATTATACACACTGTAGTATATACATATTCTGAACAGAGTCTCTTACCCTCATTCTGGTGTACTGACCTTGAACATGGTGGTTACAATGAGTCTCCACTGTGTCCTACATTTGTTTGAGTTTCTCTGCATAATTCTATGTTCACATTTGGGTATATATTTGCTGTGAATTATACCACAAAGCATGCCCATTTGCATTGCTGTCCCCAGTTGCTGACCCCATTCATTACAACAAATAGGGCAGTGCACAGAAACGGACAGAAATACTTGCACTTTAATACTTAATAGCAAAACACTGCACAGAAAAACATTTAGTGGGAATGTCAGATATGGCTTCCTAAGCAATGACTGATATCAGACACTACAGGAGGGGCAGTGTACTGCACAAAGTGTGAATGAGCCCCGAAGTCACACTTCAGTACCTTTTGCCCAATATACTAATGGTTTGCCTCTTCCTCTCTTTCTCCTGACCATCCTCAATAAAGTTGTTCTTTGTGTCTATAGTACTTTCATCATTCTTAATATCATCCATATCTCAAAAGCATCTCAACTTTTCTCACTTTGTTTAGACAAATCCCATGTGTGCACACCATACTGCAAGGTAGTCAATGTGTAGCTTTTAACTACTCCCAGTCTGGTTTTCTGGCCTATTTCTTTACAAGGCAATACAATTTGTCAATGCCAAATTTGCTATTTTAATCCTTCTCCTTGTTTTATCATCATTCCTACCATTCTTTGTGAATAAATGTCCAAGATTTATGAATTTAACATTCTAAATAAGGAGTAAAGGAACTTCAAAACAATCAATTTCTGATCTCCGTATCTGTAAACATTGTGGGATTAAAATAATCTTTATTTTCTATTAAACCAGAACTTGAATCTGACTTGTTTTTGGAAAGTTTGTTGTGATGTTTGGGGATCTTTGAGAACGAATAACTTCACACTAAAAGCACCTAAAGATTTCATGGATTATCAATGGTAAAACTCTTGTCTGTAGCCTGGACATTTTTTTTTCTTTTAAAACACCCAAACATTAGATTTTCATGTAAACAATGCTTACAGATAAAACTGATATACTTGAACAAATGATAAAAAAACAAAACACATGGCATATTCATGCTCATATTTTAAATTACAAAAATGAAGATTTGTCACATAAAATGTATATACCCCTCAATTTAAATCCATAAAGTTAGTATACTATGTTCTAGATTAGGTGCCAATATTAAAAGCTTAGTTAGGTAGTATACTGGTGGACCTTGCCTCATTAAAGTCTTGTGTTCTCTCTACTATTGATATTTATGGTGTCATCATGCCGTCATCAAAGAAACTCCCAAAGCCAGAGAGTGGCTAGAGGGCGGTTGACCTACCCCAGGGGTGTCAAACTTTTTTTGGCCCCCAAAGGAATCCTAAATATGAACTGCAGCTAGCCCGCCGCTGCATTGAAATAGCGCCGCTACTACAATTCCCAGCATCACTCGCGACTTTAGACCAGCGGGCTCTCTGCCTATGCGTGGCCCCGCATTGGACTGTTTTATAAACACAAGTAATGCCAGGAATTGTAGTAGTGGCATCACTGGCGTCTATAGACCAGCGGGCTTGTAGTTGCAGTGCTATTTCAATGAAGAGAGAGTTCCAGCTGCGGGCCACTCATAAGATTTAGCATAACATAAGCAAAACCTTTTTGTTTCCATATGAAAAGGTTTTATATTTAATGAGAAGGAAAAACTTCCTCAATTGTTTTCAATAAGTTTCAACTTCGTCTACGTTTTAATTTTGACCCACTTTGTATTTGAGTTTGACACCCCTGACCAACCCGGTAACCCCAGCTATCCTCAGAGGCAAGCACTTACCTACCACTAATGAACCCCCTAGAAATTTTAAGAGGAATGCAATAGTTATGTAAGGTTATGGTTTGGGGTTGCCACTCTGCTTTAGGGTCTGGGCATTTATAACCACACTTCCATGCTAAATTCCTTCAGTTACATATAGTTTGTTACATATGCTTGTGAGTTTCCCAGAGGGGAAGTTGTACAAAATGTTCATAAGAAGTAATTTTTGCTAAAGGCGGAAATACCACCCTACGGGGGCCAAAACTGTACTTACTGTCTACACAGTAAACCATTACATCTGTTAATATTTCTTGTTAAATAAATAAAAATGCAGTATTTCCATTTGTATGTATTTAAGTATATCATCTAGATCTGGAGGTCTAATGTTTCCGTTTCAATATAAATATAATAAATAAAAATCCAGGATTTACATGGGGTTCCCAACTTTTTTCTATGAATGTAAAAATATGCAAAAGGTATTTCCAATGTGAATTTTTTTTATATTTTACTTGCCGCTCCTACTAAAATGATCTGTAGGTTCTTCCTTGCTGATTTTTAATCAGACCTGGTTAATAAGCTTACTTTAAATGTACCAATATCAACAAGTCACTCAGAGTCCATCATATTCAATTAGCCTGATCATACTCACAGACTTTACTGAAAGATGAACTGTAAAGAATAAGCACCATGCAGCCATGCCGTAAACAAAATACAATCCTCATATAGAGCAGCAGTTTTTCCACACAAAACCACTTTCAAAAACTGGTTAACAATGGATCAAATGGGTCTGTTCATCATCCTTTATTTGACAGGAAGCTGTGTTGCCTTGTGTTTTTGTGGATGCTACATGCAGCGTACAGGAGCAGTTTGGCACCCCTGCTTCCTCCAAAGGCTTGAACTGGCGCTGCTTGCTTGTCTGACAAAAAAAAAAAAATACATCAAAAAGGAACCCATATACTCAACATTTGCAGCTGTTTGCAAGAACCTGAAAAAGCCTAACCTAGACAGCAGGTTACTGCTCATGGGCACCTGGTGTTTAAAAGGGGTGGTAAATGCCACAATAAAATACTAATCTGAACATGTCCATTCACCGATTAAATTTGACACACAAAGTTTTTTTCCCTTTTTAAACCTTACCATATTTATTGCTCTGCTTTCAAAGACCAGTTAGGGTAGGTTCAGAACTGCAGCAGGATCAAACCTGCGATTCCCATCGGCTTGCACCTTGCTAGCCACTTGGCCACTGGCACTGCAAAGCTGGTTCTTAAAGAACCGCAGCACCTGCACATCTGATAGCAGGCCATTCAGTACCGCTTACTGCTGCCCCCATTCATTTTCTATGGAGCTGCCATAGATGCTAGGTTCCCCCAAGGTTGCAGTTTACTGCAATGGGAAAGTGGTAACCACACCATAACCTCACTGCCTGTATGAACATAGACATGGCCTGTTCCCATCTCTCCACTTTCTTACATTTGAACCCAAAGTTTCTCAGGCCAGGTTTGCATTGACCCATCTATAGAAGTCCCATTAAGCATTGCCATTCAGGACAATGAGAAGTTTTCACCACCAAACCCTGGAATCAAGGCAAGAATAAATGTGTGTGGAATGAGGGTGGGTAACTTAAGGTCAGGAAAGAGAGGGAAACAGGATAACTGGGAATGTTACAGTTATCCTTTCAAAATAAAGCATCCTGTAACATGAGCCTGCTCCATCAATGTCTGCACCAGAAATGTGTCACTTAGTCTCTGCTCCCTCACTACCGACTGCATTTCAGGCAATAAACCACTGCTAATAATAATAATAAATTTCATTGTTCACAGCAACAACCTATGGGGACATATTTTTGTTTTAATTGGAGGCTATTGTTCTACTTTAAAGATAGACAGTAACTCTTTATACGGAAAAGCAATGGTTGAATCAGTTGCATTCTTTGAAAAAATATTTTACTGCACAGGCAGAGCGTTTTCCTGAACTAGAGTATGTAATTATGGAATACATTATAGCTGCAGGATTTCTGGGTAGTCTGTGGGCTAGTATACGCAGGTTTGAGAAGCATATTAAATGCAGAAAATTGGCTTGCAATCAAGACTAGTTTTTGACCGTTTAAGGTATGTTCTGAGACTTGCATGCAGGAATGAAGGCAAAGCAATGTGATGCATGGAAAATGCAACAATACATTAAAGGGTACACCACCCAGTATTCCACAAATAAATTCTGTACAATGTGACCACCGGCAAATCACAAATGTCCCCTAAAGTGACCACAACCCTGAGATGACACCCAGACCAGCTCTGAATGTTGGAAAAGTTCTTTTTTTGCCATATGTAGATGAGTGATATATGACTATGGTGGAAGGTCAGCGTAGGGGCAGCGGTCAGGTGAGGTTTTCTATTGCATCCAGTCAGTGATGAATACTTGCTGCTGAAAACCTAACAATGTCCTTCTCCACCAGCCAAATCAGTGGGAGTGGGTGACAATCAGCTCATGTCCAAGGCCAGCTTTAGCCTCATGTCCCCGTGCCCTAACTAGCAGAATGCCCTCAACACAACTTTGATTCACAGCTTCAGATTTTAATGCTTAAAAACTTGAGAAAAAAGAAATTGCTTGCTAAATTTGTCTAAGTGCTGAAAAAATCCTAATTGCTAGGTCTTTGAATGCATGCATTTCACCATCAACATATCCCCTGCTTTCCATGTTTCAAGCCTTGCGTATTATGAGTCGGATGAAGCGGGAAACACTCACCTATGATCATTCCTGTTTTTAGCCTGGACTTCAACATGTAGAAGTGTTTGGCTGGACAAATTTTGCAGCATTTGGGTGCCATGGCAACCATGGCAGACCAGCACTGCTTGCATGCCCATTCATAAACCAGTTAAGCAATTCTATTGTAAAACATAAGACAGCTCTGCGGGATTCATTTACCAACATTGGGGAGAAGAGCTCCGACGGACAGCAAGACATAGCAATCGGATACAAGCTTGGCATAGCATGAAAAGTAGTCGGGGGAGTGGGACATTTCATGGGGAGAGATGGGATAATCAGATGGAGGCAATCAGCAATCTACAGTACAGAGAAGAATACAACACATATGTCATGCTAAGGGCACTTACGCCTCTGCTGTACTGGAATCAGACATAGCAATACATGAATATACACATGATCAATCCTACAAGGCCCATCATAACAACCGCTCACCATGCAGCTGCAGCACAACCATGGCAAACACATGCAAATCAATAGACACAGAAGAAGCCCAGTCACCTATCTCCAGCTAGATCTCACAACAAACCAAGTGAGGCCCAACACAGCAAAGGTGTAGAGAAGCCCCATCAGATCCTGCAGTATGACAGATCACAGGAAACATGGGCTAGCATAGGTGGAGAGGATCCCATCCAACACACAGGAAGTCAGCTCACACCTCTCCATGTACACACACTGATCAGGGCTGTGTGTTGTCACAGGAGGGACCTCCAGGGAATAGCCGGGGTCACCATGCTCTGTGATTACCGGTAGATCTCCAATCGCTTGCCTCCAGCACATTCCCGCACAGCTTGGCCCTTCTGCATTGCTGAATTTTCACCAACCCCAGCCCCCCCTCCCAAGGCAAAAACCTCCGCAATCCTCTGCCTGAGACCTACCTCACACCCCCGCAATCCGCCCCCACCATCCCAGGGAGCAAGGCAGCAGAGAGCAGCCCCCCCTCATCCCTCTGTCCCAGAGGAAGATCCGCACAGCCTGCTCACACACAGGGAGAGGAAGGAGGGAGGAACACAGAGTGACAGGGAAAGGAGGGAGAAACAAGTAGGGAGAGATGGGAGGAGAGACACACAGGGTGGGAGAGACAAGGGGGACACAATGATGACACTATGGAGGAACACACACAAGGTGACGGGAGCCGGGAATGTCACCTTACTAACCTCAGGCGTCCCTGAATGGTGCAGCTTGGCTGGCAGTGAATGTCCTGGGATTCCTCCCCGGGCAATGTGTGCTCTCCCCGGTCTCTCTCTCCACACTTGTTGGCTGAGGTATGAATATTCCTCCCCAGCCCGGGTTTACCCTCCAGCCTGCTGATGTCCAGGGTGACCGCCCTCTACCCAGGTGTGACACAACTTGCTATCCCCGGTATCCCCAGCTGACGAGCACGCCCGCTGCCTCCCAGGACTCATGCGCATGCGCCCGTCAGACGGCTCCATGGCTGTGCTGGCTATTTGTCCACTGTGGAAAAGCTTATCCTGGCCGGTCATGAAGTCACTGCTGTCTGTGAATGTTTCTTTTCGCATAGCTTTTCACGCCAAGTGTTCAGTCACAGGGGTTGGGACACGCTATAACACTACCATGGGCTGCTAAACAATCTACAAAGCAATCTACAAAGCAATCAGTTTAATGGCAGGTTCTGCTGCTATGCTTCCTCCATTCAGACATAATAGTGACAATAAATAATGGAGGGTAGGACTCATTACCCTTAGGAATAGTTCATGCTCAGCAGTGGTTCCTGGGTGCCTGACAAACGCTGACATGGTGGTCATCATCTGCCACCAAACTTAATGACGGGATGGAAGCTTGGGATATTAATAATAAACAGGATTTATATAGCGCCAACATATTACGCAGCCCTGTACATTAAATAGGGGTTGCCAATGACAGACGGATATAGACAGTGACACAGGAGGAGGAGAGGACCCTGCCCCGAAGAGCTTACAATCTAGGAGGTGGGGGAAGTAACACACAATAGGAGGAGAGATATCGATCTAAATGGAAGTCCCACTATATGAAATAAAGGTTCAGGCAGGTGGTTAATGCAAAAAAGGGCAATGTCCCTTCTACAATAACATGTCTTACCTGCCTGATCGCACAGGGAATATGTGAAAAAGCTGAGATGCGCAGCTTTGGTTGCCAGGGAAACCCAGCAATCCCGGCTTCCCTTGCATGTGTTATGGATAGATAAACTCCCGTGCGCCGGTCGGGGAAGTACATTACCCTGGCACGGCCAATCAAGATGCCCAAAGATAGTCACTGGGCAAAAACAGGAAGAAAGATGGCAGCGCCCTGTGAGGGTGCATGAATAGGTTAGTGCTCCAACTTTAGTTCTGGAAGTGGGTGGTGGGTGGTGAGCATCTGCCATAATCAGTAAGTATGCACAGCATTATAGCACATACTTACCTTGTGCTGTCCAGGACCACTGCAGGAATTGGCGCCACCATCTTCACCGCTAGCTCCATGGTGGAATTCCGTGAAGACTGCGATCCACCTCACTGATTGCATGATGTGAATGCATGCGCAGGAGTTACATTTTCCCCAGCAGCTTCCTGTCTGTGTGCGATGCTGCACGGAACCGAGCTCATGAGCTGTGTTCTTTAGAGCAGAAACAAAAAGGCACCAGGAGCCAGGGAGTAAAGCTACGTACACACTTCTTGTCTTGGTCTTGAGCCGATTATCTGGCATGTGTACAGCGCCCGTTGTCCATCGTCAGAACGACCAACCTGGCGGATCCACGGACGATAGATGACAAACGATCTTAATGGAAGTGAAGGGGGAGAAAGCACAGCAGGGTGCCGCTCTGTCATTCTCCCACTCCCCTCTCCATAGAGCAGAACGGTGCTGTATGTACAACACTTCATGCATCGTGCAATAGTTTGCCGTTGGAAAGGATCGTTCACGATTATTGCACGTGTGTACCCAGCCTTAGGTATTTGACAAAAGAGACATTGCATATTATTACCTCCTGGTGGATTTTTGTTTTGTTAGTTTAGTTCTGCTTTAAAGGTGCGCAATCTTCATTATTAAAATCAATAGGAGAAAGGCAGAAACATTGGTAACTAATCTGGTAGTAGCAGAGGGGTTATTTTGGAAATATTCTGAAAAATACTGGACTAATGAAGCAGCTTGGAAAACATCTTCAGCATTATATGAACAAATCTATTTCAATGTGACTACCTACTCTTAGAGAAGGTAGAGTGACTACCTACTTACCTTGTTCCCATATTCTGTCTGCAATGGCCAATGCAAATATGACATCACCATCCTTACAGGAAGATTCCTGAGAAAAAGCCAAAGAGCCAGGAGGAACTAGTTATGGCACACACATTTTTCTAAGCCCTGCAGGAATAACATTCACCAAAGCTGCCATCCTTGTTGCAGAGTCTTACGCATCCACCATGATTTTCTCCATGAGATCTAATTGCTGTGTAGCCAGGAAGAGATCTTAGCACTACACTGCATGGTGCATGTGCATGTGCACTGTAAGCACAATGCTCAATAAAACACCAGAAGTAGGGCAAAAGGATTTTTTGACAAAACTGACTTTGCATGTCTCTTCTGACAAAAACCTCTACATCCTGGTGACATTTTTAGTGTGACTTCTGCTGAGTGAATTCTGATTGAATGCTAGGGCTTTTTTGCACTTTGTACTTAAAGTGAACCAGTGCCCAGTCTTTGCACATGAAAGTATTTTTGATTTGGAAAAAAGGGTAAACACTGCACAACAAACCTCTAAAGCTGTGGACATTGTGGAGAATTTTGACTTCAAAGTTCAAAACAGAGTAACTGAACTCCTAAGGTTTGGACAGTCAATTTGTGGTGCCATGGTCCCTATTTTGACTGCATCCAGTACTATTTTAAAGGTGGTTATGGCAAGCTATTACAGACATTTATAGAATGCTTGATAAGCACTATAGGAGCATCTTTCTAGTATAGGAAGTAAAAACATGTCATTTGCTTGTACGTCTACCCTACAAACACTTCCAAAATGCATTTAAAACACATAAAACCTGCTTACAAACTTCTCAGCAGAAGTTTGAAGTCTTGCTATTCAAGTCTATTGTAGTGTTCATGAAGCGCTATACAAGACACCACCTGCAAAAAAAGCCTTCCCAACTGTTCTCATTCTTTTCAATTATTATGAGAAAGCTGTGTGGTGATTGATGCATTTTTCATGCACCAAACTGCCAGGAAACCACACTTAAACAATGCAAAACCATCCTTATGAACAAGCTCATCGGGCTCTTAGTTCTTGTTCAGACTAGCAGTACTTTACTGCAATGTTTACTGCCCCCGGGCACCTAATGTCAAGCCCAAGGCATCTGGGAGTGGTATGCAGCTGTCCCTGTAAAGCTTGTGCAGGCATTTTTTGAAGAGAATTGCATCTTCTTGACAAAACCACTTGCATAAACAAAAACAAGCAGTTATTATTCATATTAATAAACAGGAATTATATAGCGCCAACATATTATGCAGTGCTGTACATTAAATAGGAGTTGCAAATGACAGACGAATACAGACAGTGACGCAGGAGGAGAGGACCCTGCCCGAAGAGCTTACAATCTAGTAGGTCCAATTTAAGTATATATGGGGCTGGGGTGGCATACTAGCTCTTGACACTGCATGTAGCATCCAGGAAATTGCACAACAACACTACCACCACCAACTGCCTGTCATTAAATGGATAATAAATGGACCTTTTCTGAAAAAAAAACAAAACTTTTTTTTAGGTGATTTGAGCTGATATACTGTCAGTATAAACATGCCCCTAGTAATTTTCTATCGCTGTACAATGCTGGCAGCCTGCTGTCCCTCTAATATGAACACACAGCAGATATTTTTAAGCAGCTGTTAGAAACATACTAAAATCCAGCTTTAGACTTTTCTGTTGTGATCTTTAAGAATTAATTAGTTCACAATACATGGAGCTGGTGAGGTTAGCTATTTAGTCAAAGCAGACCTGATAATAAAATAGAAGGTCTGCTTATACTCTCTGGGCTCTGTCCCCAAATCACCTACTTAAAGTTACTTACCAAATCTTTGTCTTCTGCATCACTGGCTATAATGTGACTCTCCTTCCATGTAGATGCTGTGGACCACAAAATAGGCAGAGTCTCATGGGTAGACACCATTGAAAGGGTGTTTTCTTAAATTTTTTTTTTTTATTTTAGTTTTGGATGGCATGGGGAAGGTTAAAACCTCTGTCTGGTTTTGGGGCTCCATTAGAGAGATTTCCCCTCACTTCCTCTTTTTGCAACCATCTTTTTACTAAACCAGAAATTAGGGTATCTCTCCAATGAACCCTCTAACTGCAGGCAAACTTGACAAGAGTTTTAAAACTTCTGCAATCTATCTAAAACAAAAAAAAAAGCTTTTGGGTATAGATACACTTTAATGTCTATATATTCTCTGGGCATAGGTGAATTTCACGGAATCTATAATAAAAGTTCGAACCACTGGTAAAAATAGTACAAACAATCAAAATAAATTTCAACCTATCAGGAACTCTTGTAGCACAAAGCCAGCAATAAAACTTTATATAACTAGCAAGGTCAGACCATACATCTATAGTGCCTCCAAGCTAGGATTATAAATAGAAATTATATATCCCCATAGAAAAAATGTCATTCCTACCTCCCCACCCCAACCTCCAAAAGAATAAAAAGCTATTGTAAAGTGCCAGTCATGCGACAAGCCCTAAATATCAGCATGTGACTTTTTCACCATAAAGAAAAAAATGCAAATTTCAAATATGGTATTTGAAAATTCTAATAAAAGAATATTGTGAACAAAAGAAAGAATTAACTTGCAGTGTGAATGTTGAACTCACATCTTTAAATAAAAGTACTTTGATTAACAGCGATATAAGTGGCTTTTTGTTTAAAATTATTCCACATTTATTTTCAATTCCTATGCTTGTATTCTATGGAGAAATGTCCATGGAATCCTAGGGCCTGTTAACATTAGTAACGCACACCAGGTTAAGGAGCAGTATTCATGCATAAATGTGCACTGCATAAAGGCAGCCTATGACATTAATGAGTTGTCAATACACCATTATACAAATAACACATAAAACTGCACATGCATCACAAAACATGAGTGTGGTGCAGGGCACCACAATTTAACTGTCATATGGTGCTATATGCACTGTAGTAGAATGCACATATTTACTGTACAATACTGCAACACACTGGTGTGAATTGGTGGTCAGTAAAGGGAAAAATTATCATCTACATTGGATGTCAACAGGAAGAAAATACCCCCTGATGTTGGTAGTGTAAACCTAAAACTGGAGACAGACGTTAGTAGTCCTGCCAACTACCTGACTGCATACTAGCTGTTAGGATGACATAATAATATCAAATAATAGCCTATGACATATGCAGGGGTCACATGCTTCTGATTTTCCCAGAGGTGTTGAATACTGAATATTCACAACCTCAATGTAGCTCCACATGAGCAAAGATCTCCACAGAGCAAATAGCAAAGGGTAGGGGTGGTGGTATTATTTTATTGTTATGCATTCATTTTTACAGTAACCCTGTTGCTTGTATAAAAAATCTAGCATATGATATTATAGCATATAAAAATAATTCTGCATATGAAGAAGGTGAATACTTATCTCCCCAGTGGGTGGCGGATTAAATCTTTGTTATGTTGCATCCTGGAGAGGTATAGATTCAACATTTTCTTTCTGGGGACTGGGTGGTTTTCATTTGAATATGATATATGTATATTCAAATATTTTAAGCAACTTAACTATATCTGAACTCACTTTATTCAATAAGGGTTTTTGAGCTTACCCCACAATACATAACAGACCCCTGCTATTCCAAAAAAGAACACCACTAAATAAATACATATGATGGATCCACAGACAAACTAAAACATTACCTCTCTGTTCTTTACATTTCATAAATATATGTTATACATTTGGACATCAGATCCATTAAGTTATCCATATACAAGTGATGCCAACCACTAGATTTTTTTTTTTCCATTCAAAGTCAGAAATACAGATTACATCTCTTTTTGATGGACTGACAACCATTTAGTGTATAGACCTGAATAGATAAATATAACATTGACAGTTTAGGTTGACCTTCACATTATAGAGTTTTGGTAATTGTAAAGGATATTATACAGCTGAGGGCTCTCAGGTTTGTAGGCAGCTTCATATGCTGCTAGACTCCCCTAGGTGACAGATCTCCAGGGAAAATTGCAATTATTTCCATTGCAGCAGTCATTATCATTCCTTCTTGTAATTAATTGAAATAGGTGCATAGAATCCACTTCCCCACCTGCTTCCTTATCCTAACACTTTCATTACAAGACATTGAAACCTCACTGATCAGATTAAATTTGCTACTTCTAAAACTAGTTTTCCTGCCTAAATGTATTGCTTATTAAGGACATATACATAAAATGTATATGTCATTTTAATAAAATCTCTAGATATGTATTTTTTATAGACTGTCAAATGAGCAAAACCTTTATCAGACAAATCTGCCAGCTGCAGCTTTCTATGGGAAAGATATGTTGGCACAGTGTTTGTAAACTAACCCATATGATCAATTGTAATAGTGATCACATGACTGGGAACCAACCATAAGGGCTCCCAAAAATAAATGTTAAAGGAGGGTTGTTAGTGACAATAAACTAAGAATGAGTCCACAGTTTCCGAATGAAATATAATTTAACATACCTTTAATTTGAGGAATTATGCTGAGAAACGTTAATCTACAGATTGAGAGATGTTGGGTTTGTGGCAGACAGAGAGGCCTGGGATTAGTTGGATTATGTCCTCAGTTCCAACTACCTTGGGCCGACCTAAAGCTGAAAAAATGCAATATGACAGTCGACAGTCTGTATATAAGAATTTAAAAAACCCTAGATCTCAGCTGATCATAAATTGTCCCAGTCCCTACTGTTCCCTCTCTGAGCTGATGCCAATCCCTACTATATGCTCTGTGCCCCCCTTTACTCTTTCTTTTAGAGGGTACTTCAGAAATCAGAGTGCAGATTTTACAAGTTAATGAATCTTTCCAGAGGCTTGGTACACACGATGACCCTTTTCATCTAGGAAATGTAAAAGGAACCTGCTATAATACAAATTATGGAAACTGCCACCACTGATGCAATCAGATATCACTTGAATTTTCAAAGATGCCAGCTGCTTGAACCTGACACACTGGAACAAATTTCCTCAAGGAGTTTAGGTTGTTTACTTTGCAAAAGGAAACATACAAAATACAATAGATAATTCATGGAGCTTAATGAATATTGGCAATGAATACCCAATCACATGCAAGGAAATGTTAAACAAAATAATAATTTTGCTAGCCTATGATTGGATGGTTGACATCAGCAGAGCTTCACCCCATTAACCAAGCTAATTTTATTATCTTTGTAATGTGATTATTACATTTGTAATGAAAATTCCTGTAGTAAATCATTCCCACTTTCTGTGCACAGTTAGACAGTTAGACAATTGTAAACAGATACTTGTAACTTTCCAGTTGTCAGGCTTGGAAAACTAAGTAAAACTATGTACAGGGGAAATAAAAATACAGCTATAATAACTAAAACTGAAGATTAGGATTCCTGCATAACCCTTAGACAAATCTCTTTTAAAAAAAACCTTCTGTATTGAGTGTGGAATAACAAGAGCTGGATGGTATGCTGATCACATAATTGAAATATTTATTGATAATTATTGTTATTTATTGGTGATCATATGACTGTTTCTCTTTCTACCTGCTACCTTTTTTCTTTGAACCTACTGTGATATTAGTCCTCTGCACTGACACTTTGAGGGCTTATTGTAAATTTTTTTTTTTTATATCTGCTCCAAGACTGTCATTTTATACAATTACAGCCACCAAACACTTTGCAACTGTGGACATATGTTGTATCAGCAGTTAAGTAAATATATACTGCTATACTATATTAAGCAATAAAATACAACTAAACATTATTTAATTTCTAGCAAGGGGGCATTGGAGGATTTCTCATCAGGCCTGACTATGTAGAGCATAGCTCCCCCTACTGGGAGATTTGTCACCATGTGCAATCTTGGCTGGTATGAGAGTGCAAGATTCTTACACACAGGTCTGGGTCAAGCATAAATGTTTTTTCATAAATCAAAGGCCTTGGAAACCCGGAGGAATTAGGAAAAAATAGATAGTGTTTTTTAAATTTAAAGTGTAGTCATGAGGAAAAGCTATCTTTGAAAGTAGCTCAAATATTTGTTATGTCATTCCCCACAGCCACTTTGCTTCAGTGCCAGACTAGCTTGAGACCTTCAACATCATTACATACATTACAGGTTCAGTGATACTGCCTTGTACACAATGAGGATAAGGGCCCAATTATTTCAAGGGCATTGGATACAGGAGAAGAGCATTGGCTTCTAAAGGAATAAGGTGCTTTGCAGTGTGGAGGGGGACTAACTGGGTAACTGTCTACAATTACTGTACTATTGTGGTAAACCAGCTTCAAAGTCTAACACAAATGTTTAACAACAGTCAAACAGGGTATATACCCTAATCCTTGGTAAACTGTGTGCTGCCATTACAATTTGCAGTATATGAATACTACATTACTACTAATAAATGATCCTTGATGTAACACCCACTACTGCTACAACAATACTTCAACTGTAGTTGTTGTGGCTGCAATGTGTTATCTATGAATAG
Source organism: Pyxicephalus adspersus (assembly GCF_032062135.1). Classification (NCBI taxonomy): domain Eukaryota; kingdom Metazoa; phylum Chordata; class Amphibia; order Anura; family Pyxicephalidae; genus Pyxicephalus; species Pyxicephalus adspersus. Next base: position 45,095,411 of record NC_092858.1, on the reverse strand, counting down.
CTTTATTGTAATGCGGCCTAGCTCCTATTTCACAATAGTAAAGTCTTCATCATTATTAGTGTATTCTAGGTATCCTTACTCGATCAGATCATCAGTGCTGTGCTGAAAATATAGGGCACCACAACACATTAATGTACAATGTATGTATTAAAACATCCCGTACCACACGGTGCTTGTACCCCTCAATCATAGTGTAAAAATGTGTTTATGAAATAAAATGTATACAGCATACATTTTAATAATCCTGTTCACAGTTCTATAAAAGATTATGCAAAGAAACAATAAATTATTTTTTTTTCTTAATCAGAACAATTGGGTGCTTGTGACTTTTAACAAAAAATCTTACATTTTGTGGCAGCTGAACTAAATTTAATGTTAATGCTTTACATTAGGAAATTAAAGGGAAACTATGAGGTGAACTTCTGTGTGATTTGCATCCCGAATACACCAGCACCGCAACACCCTACAAAGCATGCTTCAGGTGCACTGCATAGAAAAAATTGTGCAGAAATAATTTTAGGTCAGTTGTGGTGTGTTAGTAGCCAGTTCAAATAAAAAAAACTGCCTCAATGTAATGAATGCACAACATAACACACTTTAACATAGGATCATTAACACAACACAATTGCCCTTTGAGTTTGTGGTCTTTTTTTTGCCTTTGAACTTATGTTTTATATCTTGATTTATTATATATATATATATATTTATAGAACATGATTTACAAAAATATTTAAATATTTTATTGAACAAAATATTTATATTTAAAGTTAATATAAATATATTTAAAATTTTTCACTGAATAAATTTAATTTTTACTAAATTTAAAATTTAAATTTAAAATGTTCACTTTTATTTTGTGTACATTTATTACCTTATTATATGCAGATGAAATAAAAAAAACCTGAAACCTTTTACATGATTAGATAACTTAAGTGAATATTTACACAATTTATTTGATAATTATTGTTTTGTATTTTGAATGAAAAGTCTCAACTCTTTACTAAATCAGCCTCAAGACAAAGTTTTCTACTCTGACAGACTACCAATTCCAATATGTGCCTGGGAGATCATTGATATTACAATATTAAGAACACAATTTATATTGTAAATTGTAATTTGTAGCCAAAAACTGTTGCATCAGGACACAATACAATGACACTTATTTACTACAGTAGTTGAAAATCTTTACATAACAAAACTGTGAATTTTCAGTTAAATTATCCAATTATGTGAAAAGCTAATTTCTGTTCCCTTTAAATACCCAATCATGTGCAGATGCTTGTAACATGATTGGATAATTGTGGTCATTACTCATACATTTTCTCAACTTAAAAGCCTCCATGTCAGTGAGCACCTGTACAAAACATGTGAATTAAATGTTGCACAAACTCCAATTGCACAATGCATTTAAAGTTTGAGTAAGGGCAAATAATAAGGAAAAAACAGTACATCTCTACAGTGCATGCACACAACACCATGTTTTTATCGCTTTACAAGTTCAAGAAAAATGCTTGTTGATTCTGTTGGTAATGCAGCAAGTTTATAATTCGCTATTTGAAATTACAGCAAGGATCTTTTGCTGGTCTCAAAAATCACAAACCGTGTTATCAAGTCAGTTCACTTCTGTTGACAATTTAACACTTCCTCCTATAAGAATAGGGAGCTTTTATATGTAGTCTTAGCCTTTTCCCTATCCAGTCCTAATCCATTTGTGCTAGGGTGACAACACTGCTCCTCTAAAGATAAAAAAAAAACAGAGTGAGTTTTATTGCCATAGGACAGGGATTTTGTTACTAGCAGAACCGGCAGGTAAAAAAATATTTAAATAAAATGCAGGCACCTCATTTTAGGACTGGTAATTTGCAATGCATAAAATGCTTGTTCTTGGGTTCAGATACACTTTAAAACTGATCTCCTGGATCATACCTGGAAGGGTTACAACATATTATATTCTAAATATACTTCTACTAACCTATATGTTTACTATACTTAACTAAACCAGCCTAACTTGAAAAACTCAGTGTATACCAAATTAAATGTAATTGAAGCTTGATGCATGCAAGCTCATGAATATAAAGGAACATTTAATTAAACCCTATGAACAGGAAGGTGGAGATAAAAAAAAAAAACGTACAGCTTGCGCAAGTGTCACAAACCAAATTGGCCATAAATTAAAATGTCATTCTGCAGGGTCGTTCTATGTAATAAATAACTATTATTCAACATCACATATGGTCAATGGACGTTCACTCAAACTGTCTGCGTCAATTGTATATGCATTCTTATCTGTGCAACTCTTGTGCCAGATAAGACACCTTTAGCGAAAATCAGAACTGTATAAATTAAAGAGGTAAAAAAGTCAGGGTTTTAGTTTTCTATATGTTCTTCCTTTAAAAACTCAGAAAATATCAGTGTACCTGGGACAATGGGACAATTTCACTTTATCTAATGTCAAAAGGTCAAGAAATATCCCTAACAAATACATATACAGTACTAACATAATCATGAAAGTTCTAACCTTTTCTTTGTCTATCCAAAATCAATACATGTTTGAAACTCTACTCTGACATCCATGATATTCTTTCTAAAAATCTGATCATTTTGAGGGGTAAAGTAGTGAACGTGACATTCACCAAATACTTTTTGAAGGTGAATCAATTGCTGACATTTAAATATGCATGCACTGGAAAAATACACCTGCAGTGAATGTTTGCTATTTAAATATACCAGTATGTTTAAAGCACTGCTTTATTACTGTAAGATATAATTGCATATTTGCTGTTTACTTGTCAGTCTTCAATAGAAATGTGTAGCATGAAAAAAATTTACATACAGTTATGTAATGGATACATTGATGTTACAGAGGGTTCCATTTCATGGTAAAGACATATAAAAATGAATGTTGCAAGCTGCAACTATATTCCTATTTCATTTTGTATTATTTGTAATCACACTAGTGATGCATAAGGCTATGAATGAAGACCCTTGACCCTTGATGTTCAGTTTTTGCTTTTTTGCAAAGCCTATCATTGATTATGAAATTTTACATATATCATGTTTCACTTGCCTTTTTTGCTTATTGTATGCACTTGCAAAATGTTTTAATTCCATGTTGTAAATTCTACCTTTAAATATAGTTCAGACAGTGGCGTGATCATCACCGAGGAACCAGTTCAGGCCTTTCAGCAATCTTAGCATTACAATCACTATTTCTTGCACACCGGATTACTAATTATCACTGTGCATGAATTCCAGTTTTCAGTGAGATGTCAGATGACATTTTATGACCTGTTTTGTGGTCTGTTGGATGCTCCATGATTCAGGCTACCTATGTAGTATTTTCTAACAAATACATGAAGAAAATTACACACAATTGTAAACATCTATATTATGCAAACATTTTTTCCACTTTTCACCAGGTATTGCGTGCCAAATCTGTCATTCCTGAATTTGTGTCTCTAAAAAGCATGTCAAATTCATAGCCATTGCTTGGAGAAGCCACTGCAGTCTGAACTATAACACAACATCCCACAACAGTAAAATGATCTAACACACTTTATCCCATGATGATACATTTTATGAACCTGTGCTCTGTATTTATGTCCATGTGGGTATTGGAAATCTATGCAAGCACTCACACACATTAAGAACACTTAAATCTAGAATAAATTGAACTTCATGAACTTTAGTTTTCTTTAGACTTGTTTTGTCACTATATTACAGGAACATTGTGCAGAGATTAAGGACTCTCCAATCCTTGTGACCTAGTGGAACTGGGATTATTTTATTTTTTGCACATGGTATATTAAAAGTTATTTTTTTTTATTAATATAATTACTATCATGTGCTTATAAAGGGCCTACATATTACACAGCCCTTTACAAAGTCCATAGTCATGTCATGAAATGTTCCTTATAAGCGCCCACAATTTAAAATCCATATCAAAATCATATGTCCCCAACATAGTCTAGAGCTACGTACACACTTCCAATTATTATCGTCGGAAAACGAACGACGAACGTTGCTGCACGATATATATGAACGATCGTATAGCACCGATCCTGCACAGAGAGGTAACGACACGATCGTTCGTAGATATTGTACACACAATAGATACGATCGTTTAAGCGACAGAGGAACTATGTGCACGACAGGAAAGTGAACGGACGTTAGTTCATCACGCATGCTCTGACCATGGACGATCAACGAACGACCGTACACACGAACGATGTTCAACGATCGTCGCCCAATCCGATCCGCCGGTCCGGTCGTTCGTTTCCAACAATTTTCCTCGTTCGTCGGCGTCGTTGGTTACTTTTTTACGAACGATTTTTTGCCCAATCGATCGTTCGTCGTTCGATTGGAACGATAAAAATTGGAAGTGTGTACGCACCTTAAGACCTGTTTTGGGGGGGAAGCCAATAAATTTACCAGTATGATTTAGAAAGTGGGAGAAAAACTGAGACCCTGAAAACAAATAAAATAAATTGCTGCTAGCCCAGAGGGGTTCGGGGGTACAATCACTAATAAAAGCTACCTCTATTGCAAACCTAGCAATTGCCATGGTTTAAGGAAGGTCTTGTGTTAGATTCATCCTTGTAAACCTTCCTTCTACATGCCTCTACACTGTGTGATATTCTGTTGGTGAAAATAACTTAAAATCACGCGTCACATTTTATGAAGTATTTCTCAGCTATTTCTCACCAACTGCAATATTTTAAATATTGCACAACAAATTGTTGCATACAAGTGTTTAATTGTGTGATAAGGTTAACTCTTGTGTTAAATGACCTTGCACAGAGTCTGTCTCTTAGCAGTGAACAGGACAGGGAATATCATAAGGCAGAAACAATGCTTTGCTTTATATTTTCCATGAGTGTCATGAGAGAGCGAGAGCAGCCATAAGACGCTATTGTTTACTGAAAATACATGAACTGTTAACAGTCTTATGAAAAATGTCGCAATAAATAATTTGAAGGCAGCTTCCCCAACACAAGCTGCATTTTAAGCAACCGGCAGATTAGGAAAATGAAGGATCTATTGATGTTTTTGTCCTTGCATGGTTTCTGTCAATTCCATAGTTGCCCCTGGCAGTCTTACTAATTAATTCCTGGCATCCTGTTCTTCATGCCTTGCAGAAGCACTAGTGAGACAGTGTCCATTTTAACCATTTTTATAATGTTTCAGTGTCAAGTTTGTTGTCCATGTCTGAGAATTCAATAAATTTCAAACATCATTTTATTTCATTTTTTTGCATGTGTGTGTTTCAAAAGTAAGAGTTCAAAAAATTATTTTTTAAAGAAAATTATTACATTACAGATAATCAGATTAAAGAGATCATTATCAAAATCTACAATTGTAGGGTTTGTGGAGGATAATTATAGGAGGATATTAACCTGTGGTTGACAATTATAAAGAATGGGATGATTAGTTAAACCCTCAATCAAAGGTAATATACTATTACTTTTCAAAGGTGGAGTCTTAGGTCATGGGTGTCTCCCATGAGAGGGAATGGAAGCAAAAAAGGCAACTTGAAGCTAGATTTTCATCTGAGACAATCATAAATGATCGTCTTGGGCATAAATCTGGTGATGGTCCAGCTGTTGTTGTTTAATGATCAACTATGGCAGATCACTAAATGACCCACTGCTATTGATTGCTATTTTTGGACAAATGTAGTCCTTACAAGCAGGGCACCTCCTGCAGGTTTACCCCTTGCCCTCCCTGTACAAAAGTGGGTTCTTGGCAATAGACCAGCAGTCTGTCTGTACAAAGATCATTTATTAAAAAATGTTTCCTGAAACAATCACTAATGATCAGTTCAAATGACAATTATTAATTTTCTCTATGGATCTTTAGCAAGGAGTTAACTGGACCCATCAGTTTATTACTATTATTAAACAGGATTTATATAGCGCCAACATATTACGCAGCCCTGTACATTAAATAGGGATTGCAAATGACAGACTAATACAGACAGTGATACAGGAGGAGAGGACCCTGCCCCGAAGAGCTTACATCAGTTGAATTCATACTACATTCTGGTAAAACATAACTTAAGTTCCACTTTTAAAAATGTTTGCAACCAGGTAGGGCATTATTGCAGAAAAGGATAGGCAATGTCCATTCTACAATAAGCATTCTTGTCTGCCTAATAGCTCCGGAGAACTGTCAAAAAATATTATTAGCCAGCATTTATATAGAGTCCACATGTTACGCAGTCTATTGTCATATCACTAAGCATGGGACCAAACAGGGAAAGGTAAGTTTTGCAGGGTTCAGTTCCACTTTAAAGTAGAATCAATGTCATTGGTGGGTAGAGAGCTTTTGTCATAATCAACAAGTATGCACAATGTATTTGCAGTGATGAAAGGTAAAGGATCTTGTCATTGCTGCATTCCCCAAATCTTCCATCTGTGCTGCCACTTTTCTTTGGCCTCGGGTGGCCACTGATGATGTAACTCCTGCATAAGCACGTAAGTTACGTTGTCCCCAGCATCTAGGTCTATTGTCAGAGGTGCTAGGGATAGTGCCTGACTTCACACTGTGCAGCGCATGTGCCGTGCAGTGTGTGCAAGAAAACAAAAAGCCACCAGGAGCCGATAAAATAAAACTTTTACATGTCCTTTCTGCCAAAAACCTCTACCTCCTGGTGACTTTTTGTTTTGTTGAGTTTAGTTTAGATGCATATAGGAGTGTAATATTTCCAGATATGTATTACCTCTCACATGGAATATTATTAATATTAATAATAATAAACAGTATTTATATAGCGCCAACATATTACACAGCGCTGGCAATGCCTTCAGCTGCCTGTCCCGGAATAAAAACATTTTTTCAGGCATTATCTAGGGTTGGGATTTACTTTGTAGACTAAAATGTTAGTTTAGAAATGTCATAAACAAGTAAATTTGGGGTGCCTGTGCAGTTCTGTTACAGTGTCTGATACAAAACAGCCATGGAATGTATCTTGTACCACCTAACTCTCTTCATTTCCATAAGAGCTAAGTATTCTGTATTTCAAGGTAAAGCTACGTACACACTTCCAATTATTATCGTTGGTAAACGAACGACGAACGATCCTGCACGATATCTGCGAACGATGGTATAGCACCGATCCTGTACATACAGATAACGACACGATCGTTCGTAGATATTGTACACACAATAGATGCGATCGTTTGAACGATACAGGAAGTGACGTGCACCACAGGAACGTTCGTTCATCACGCATGCTCAGACCATGGACGATCAATGAACGATCGTACACACGAACGATGGTCAACGATCGTCGTCCAATCCGATCCGCCGGTCCGGTCGTTCATTTCCAACGACTTTCCTCGTTTGTCGGCGTCGTTGGTTACTTTTTTTACGAACGATTTTTGCCCAATCGATCGTTCGTCGTTCGTTCGTGGTTCATTTTGAACGATAAAAATTGGAAGTGTGTACGCAGCTTAAGACTGGGCAGTGCTGATACCACTTTCATTTTCAGTGCAGTGCAGAAATCACAGGAAGTTACAAGCTATATGTCACAAGGAACAGTAATGTCACCCATACCACCAGAGACTAGAAATGGGTTTTTGTGTGTGTGTGTGTGGGGGGGGGATTATTTTTTGCAAATATTTTTTAAGCTAAAAAATTCCCAGAACTACAAAAAAACTGTTGATCCTTCCAGAAATGTAGTAAGCCTATAATTTCCTATGCGCTCTGCCACACTGAATCTTCTAGCAGTTTTATCAACCATGTCAGGTCTGTGAACTACAGAACATTCCCCTACCTTTGCTATAAAGTTTAGAAGACAGCCTTGTCTAGGTGTCATGTAGCATGAAAGCACCCTAAACACTTTCACATACTATCCGTGAGCTGCAAGTAAACTACATTTCACAGAACCCTGTGCAATATTCAGATTGACAACAGAACCCCTAGCCTATGTCCAGTAATTGTCATCATTGATATACATTAAACCAGTGGTCACCAACCTCTTAGGCCTCATGGAACACAAAATTTATGGACTCCAAATGTGCGTTATGTCACTCAAAGGGGAAGAAACTTCCCCTAGAGTGACGTCATGATGCCAGAACAAGCCCACCGCCCAGAGTCTTCGATCCATACAGGGAACATGGTCTGCGGCTCTGGCCAGTGCATCCCCCCAGCAGGGTCCTTCTTCTGACCACCAAAATGTTCTCACGGACCACCGGTTGGCGACGACTGCATTAAACAATAATAAAGATCAATGACATGAGTTTAATACAGACTCTAAAGAACACTAAATAAAACATTCAATGTTTTTTTTTGGTCCTTGAATTTGTATCTGCAAATGTTTCAACATGATATATTTGCAAGAATACACAGACACAAAGCTTGTACCAAGGCACATCTCACATTTGTTTTTATTTTTATTATTTTTTTCGGTAAAGTGATCTTTTTAAGTCATAGAGAGACTCTTAGTGTTAACAGTTGCTAAGCAACAGTTCTATGCTGTTGGTATATTTTTCCCTTTTGGAGGTGCCTATCTATAGGATTGATCCAGCCAGGTTACTGTGTAAATAGAGTTTCCATGCCAACCACATAGGGTGAAAGTTCGTTTAAAAGTGTGGGCTAGAAAAAAAATGACCTCACTTATAAAGCTTAGAGATGAAACATTTACAGCAATCGGCCAAAGAGAGAACAGCGACCAGTCCTGCGAGCAGCATTATTGCAGCCAAGTTTTCTAATCTTCGTATATGGCTGCTTTCTACATGTAATTTGTTTCCAAATCCATGTCTACAAAATTAAAGCATTTTCCATGGGTCATGGAGTAATCCGCAGCTGCATATTTAGGGTATGGTGTAATTTCTACTGTATTCAGCGTGTGGAAAGATTAGGAATATTAGGACTCAGCAAGCAGTTATGGAACCATATTTAAAGGTCACCAAAATCCTAAACAATTGACAATACTGACAGAACAATAGCAATATGTGGCCCCGGAGGACTCTGGACCTTGCTTTTGTAGATAAGATTATGCCATGGTCAGTCTACATAGGACCTGATTTAATAAAGCTCTCTTAAACTGGAGAAGATAGACTATCTTGGGAAAACCTGGGTGATCCAGGAAATCTGCAGTGGCATTTTTAAACTCATTTTTTATTATTTAGCAAATGTTTCCAATCCTTGACCAAATTCACTCCAGATTTGCTAATGCGCTTCGTTATATGTGATGGCACATCCCAATATTAGCAACAATTATAAATAGAAAAACCCAAAGGATTTTCAAGGCATATATATAAACTTTTGCTAAAATGTATGTTTATTATTAAAAACAAAACCATGTAGCTACTATCATAAGTATTAACATGATTTTTGGTACAACAAATATTATAAACATAATTCACAGCACAATCTTTCCTATTTTGCAGTTTACAAAGTCCATTTCTTCAGGAGTATAATAACAAAATTTACCTAATTAACATCATACACTTAGGTGATAAATCCACATATCCCCATTATTTGTCAGATGGAAGGAATGGGGGCAGGAACATGTAAATTGTAAGCTCACATGCAGGTGATTCATTGTTAGAGGATGCTAATTGTCTTCAGAGGATAATAGAGCATCCAGAAGTAGCAGCAGAGTAGATGGGGGACAGTCATTGATAATCAGCCTGGATTTGTTAGTGCTGAAACATTGGCTTTTCTTAACAAAGCAAGAACCCTATATTTTGAAGAAATGGTGAAGGGTGTGATCGTTTGCCCAATCCTGAGAAACAACTTGGTAGAATACATGTGGATTATAAAGGTCCATAACCCTAAAATTGACTCTAAGTATAGAATTAGTTACTTTATTGATGTGTTTTATGAGTGGTAACATTATTGTTGTTCCCTGTCATTCAGGGAAAAGTCAATCATACCTTAGAGCAGTGATTTTCAACCACTGTGCTGCAGCACACTAGTGTGCCGTGAGAGATCTTCAGGTGTACCTTGGGAAATTATCAAATTACCATTGTCTAGTGTCTGTGCTGTAGTGACTGGCAGAGTAATGTAATACTCTTCCATGTCAGTGGTTGGCAGTAGGTAACTTAATTGCCTTGTTTATTCTTAGAGACAAGAGAATTAGCTTGTAAAAAATGTGCCATGGCTTAAAAATGGTTGCAAAACACTGCGTTAGGGCACCTGTAAATTGGGCTTTAGGCCTGAATTTCACTAAACATTGTGATAAGCTCCCCTGACTAAATCTTCCTTATTTTCTTCTTAAAGTTGTAAACAAGTTTACATTTAAAAAAATAACCTAATTTCAGTAATTGTTAATGCTATACCCATGGACTTTTGAATAAAATGACATGCAAAAGGCATTGGTAGATTCTGGATAACTGTAGTTTCTGGTTGCTTGAAAGTTACTATTAAAATAAGCCTAACTGCATCTATACCCCATGCTATACCATACCATACTCTAAACCAGTGTTTTTCAACCGCTGTTCCGCGGCACACTAGTGTGCCTTGAGAGATCTTCGGGTGTACCGTGGGAAATTATCCAATTTCAGTTAATTGGTCCCAAAATGATTTATTTACTGCAAAAAATTTGTCTTCATTTGTCTATACCAGCGATGTATAGTGATAGGCAGAACCAAAAAAAACTCTTCCACTAGATGGCAGCAGGTAGCTAATTTACGTGTCTGACTTTTTGGTGGTGTTCCGTGGGATTTTTCTAATTGTAAAATATGTGCCGCGACTAAGAAAGGTTGGGAAACACTGCTCTAAACTCTGTATTGTCTTGATAATAATATTTAACCTCCCTAGCGGTAACCCCGAGAGTCCACGCCGTCCAGTGCCGCGATCTCCATCTTCTCTCTTCTTTTTTCTTTCTGCTTCTGCTCTGATGAGTCCCCGGGGGAGTTCCCGGTGACGTCGGTGCGTGTGTACGTTGGCGGCGGGGCGGGAAATTCAAAATCCATTTGTATTGCATCCAATACAAAATAACATATTGAATGCAATACATTGGATTTTTATGTGTAAAAGCAGTACATTGTTTTCAAGAACGTTTATTTTACAGTATATTAAATACTATAAATATAATATGTATTTTTTTTTTAATTAAATTCTTTTTTTTTTAATATATAGATTTTTTAATTTATTCAATTTATTGTTTTTAAATGATTTTGTGTTTCAAACTTTATTATACTATTTATAATATACTGTAAAATAAATTTTAATGTACCCCTTTTAGACATATAAAACCGGAAAGAAATGAACCGCTAGGGAGGTTAAATGCACTAAAAACAAATAAAAGCAAACTTTACTTTCTGTAACACAATTTACAGTATTAGAAAAAAAGCTGTGCAAATGGCAGCAGTAGAAAGAAAGTTTGCACCCCATTGTGACTATCCAGGAAAGCAGTAGAGGTCCTAAATATGGATATATTGAGGCACTGAGAACACATGGGAGGTGTGAGATCGATGCAGGAAGCATCAGCTTACTGATGGCATAGCATGCCAAGTTTTTTTACATGCCCGTTGCTTGGGAGGGTTCCAGATAACAGGGAGTGTACTTATATTTAGGAAAACCTTGGATGTAAAGGGGAGATCAGTATAAGGGAAGTGAATGTCAGTGTGCTCAATGCAACAATAAAAGGAAGAGTAAAAAAAAAATTCCTCCTAAAAAAAACAAGTGCCTTTCACAACTGTGGTGTGGAACTGTGTAGTTAACAGCTCTCAGGCCTGGGTGTACAGCACAGTGGTTACCAGATATACATGCGGCTGTGGTGCAAATTCAAGCAACATCCACACAGGCAAAGGGGACTTGGATGTCTCACATAAGAGGAGGTGGAAGCAAGGAGGGCAACGTAAAGCTTAATTTATACCTGAGACAATCACAAATTAGCGTTTTGGGCAAAAGTGTGTTGGTACAGCTGTCCTGTGTTGTTGTTTTTTTATCCATTATGACAGATCACTAAATGACTTACTAATATTGATTGCTATTTTTGGACAATTGTAGTCCTTGCAGTAGGGCACCTTCTGAAGGTTTATGTAAAAGTAAAGTGCGTTCCAGGCAACAGACCAGCAGCCTGTCTGTACAAAGATCATTTACAAAACTGTTGCCTGAAACAATCACTAACGATCAGTTCAAATGACAATTATTATTTTCTCTATGGATCCTCAGGAAGGAGTTAAAGTGGACCTGGCATCAGTTATATTCATGTTACATCTTGGTAAAGCAGAACTAAAGTTCCTCTTTTAAAAATGTTTGCGATCAGGTAGGGCATTATTGCGGAAATGAAAAGCGATGTCCCTTCTGCAGTAGGCACTCCTACCTGCCTAATCGCTCTTGCGGGCTTCAGTTTACACTTTAATGTGAGTAGTGGGGTTTTGCTGTAATCATTATGTATGCACAGTGTATTTGCCAACTAATGCACAAACTTACCTAGTTTTAAGAACCCTCCAGTGATTAAAGGTCTAGGTCAATGTTGCATTCTCCGAATGTGCAATACTGTATTTGCTGGCAACACTTTTGGATTGCATTTAGGAATGACATTGCAATCTGCTGCAACCACATCAAAAATTGTTTCCCTTTCTCTCCCATTCACTTAAATAGGAGAGGTTGGCACCACATTTAAGCAAATGGCAGAATGCTATAGCTCATTTGTGAAATGTGAACGTTTCCTGCCTAGTAACTAAAACAATTAGAAAATAATACTGGAAAATATGAATGCCATTTTTATATTAATGGTACCATGAACAAAACATCCTAAAACTAAATGCACAGTTGAAACAATGTAATGTCTAAGCATTGCAGGTCATCACAAATATTGTGATATTCAAAGCATATCTTTATGTCTGTGCTATAAAACTGCAGAATAGAGAAAAACACAAGCACGGGAAAGATAAAAGCCTCCTCCTGCCTGTCCTGTTATGAAATGCTTTCCCCTGCCTCCTGCCAACATCAATAATAATCCTTAGCAATGGCTTAGCAAATTTCTTTCTGTATGAGACATATTTACTAATCTCTCCAGGAACTACACACAGAATGAGGGAAAACACATGATATAGGTAAGAGGATGGCCAACAAGGCTGTCTGTATATGATATCAGCTTTTGGAAAGATACATGGTTAGAACTGGCAGAAACTGTAATTACTGCACTGTACATGAAAATATTGACAAAAATATTAAAATGTCAATATGATCAGATATGTTTAAAGGGCACCAAAAAGTAATTACAATAAATGTTATGTTGAGGACATTTTACTAATATTTGTGGGAATATATACTATACTCATGGCAATCAATGTGATGTGGTATCTAACACACTCACACAACATCCAGCCCATCCTCCATAAAAATACTGAGATTTTCAGATTTCTTTAAACCTGAAAGTTTGGCTGAAACCTAAAAAAGCAAAATGATATCAGTTTCAGAAAACACATTTCTGGTTTGAAGTAAATGCCTTTATTTGGTGAATCCATCCTATGATACTGTAGTTATGGGTGGAACCTGATGGAGTAAGTAAAATCATGGTTTCTAAGAGTGAAAAACTGAAGTCTGTGAATTGCCCTAGCTCTTAGCTTTCCTCCTGCCCATCTTAAATGCTGGATGTTCCCATTCAGTTTGGGTTATTCCTAGTTCTCCTATTGCAAGAGAGAGGGACTCTTTTGTAAAGGACATGGAAAACATGCATGAATATAACATGGATTTTAAGGGGGCCTTTGCCAGGGACATATTAAACAACAAATATAATAGATCAGTTAGTTAGTTAGTAATGATATGTTATGTTTCAATAACATCCCTCCTAAACAGACATAACATAAATGACTGATAACTCAGGATATGCGTTTAGTAATACTTTAATTCTGTAACTGAGAAGCTCTATAAAGTATATTCGTTAATATATATTTAACAAATATTACATAAAACAGTCACATTGTTATATAACTGTAAAGGTTTCTCTTATCAGATGGGTTCCTTAGCACATTAGAATGTGGAACAGTGTTAAAATGTCTATCACATGTAAAAATAGATTGCAAATATTTTCTGATCCAACAAATGTCTAACTTCCTCAAAATATGACATGGGCTGGCGGGGGCGCATAGTGAATTATACCTGAAAGTTTATTGAGTTTCAGAAATCAGGACAGTGGTATAAAGAGTAGTTGTTAATTCCTCATTTTTAATTGGGTGCAATATATTACCACTGTATAGACATGTCAAATTCATGTTCAGTCCTTTGGTGAGAACTTTATATTATATATTATTATTACTTTGTATTTTGATACAAAAGATTTGAACCTGGAAATTCTATTGGATTGACATTAGTAAAGTGCTTTATTTATTTTTTATAAAAGTACCAATAAATAGAGATTTATTAACATTCCATCTAAATGAAATTTAGTTGCACAATTTAGTAATTTCTAACAAAGACTGGTCTATTGACTATAGGAAATAAAATATATGATTAAAAAAATGAAAGTATGGATGTCAGTTTGGAGGAGTGGAAGTTCCTATTTTGTATGATGGAAAAAGGCGTGCCAGGGACAGAAAGGCTGGAAAGGAAAGGGCTGTGTCATGATGGATGTCCTCCAGAACATAGTCTGTATAGTAGAAAAATAAATTAAAAAAAATAAGCTTAAAGGAAATGATCTATATACTCTACAAAGGGTTTTCAGTAACTGTATATATATATATATATATATAAAGACATATATAGAATAGATTATATAGAAGATTTTGCTCTACTATAATGTTCTGCTTCTATGAATCCCCATCCATTATAAGGTCCTGGTGCAATTTACCCCAACCAACAACTAATCCACCCTCAGATCCCTTTGTTATCATTGTGTTCATCATATCATCTAATTTTCCTCCACACTCCCCTTTCCCCTTTACATTGTTAGTTATAATACTGTACAATTTATTGTTACATAAATCACAGGTATTGTTTCTGCTCATTGTACCCCCTGGATTAAAACAGAAACACTTTTTCTAGCAAAATGATTAAAATAATACAAATATATGACATTTATGAGAACCAAAACATACGGTGTTCTTATTGTTTAGTGTCTGGAGAAGTGTTTGTACTGCCTAATTGCAGATAATGAGAATCTGCTTAGCCATTATGTTGTAATGTGGACATGTCCTAATGTGGAAGGGATAATGTCTAAAATAACAGGAACTCATCGAGAGATTAAAAGGTCCTTTGAGAAGAGTAAGATGATAATAAATAGTGTAGGCAGGATCTTTTTATACAGAAACAGTAGAACATACACATATTTATTTACCCAAACCTTGAGAGAAAGGGGGAATTGGCATTAAGATATTACAGTTTAGGAGTGTCTGCTCACTAAATAAAATGACATGCTTTTTTAGATCTAATAATCGCTAGATTACATGAAAGTGACATACACAGCAATAAAGCTACATCCCTGGGCATTCCAACAATCACAATACAGAAGAAATTCATGTCAATGAGGACTACCCACCCTACCCTCATTCAACTCCCACCCCGAATATGACCAGCAAACTTACTCTATTTGAACAACTCTTTACCAAGCCCACCTAATCTTTCCTATGAATTATGCATACAAAAATGTCCGAAGGATCCATAAACATTCAGGTAAGTATTTATATGTTATGGTATCACACGCAAGATGCTTCTTGATTTATATGGTACCTGTTGGAATTGTCACAAAGGTACCCTTCTCCACATCTGTCCAGTCATACAATAAAATAATAAAAAAGCAGCAGGAGTGGCACACCATGGAAGGATGAACATTGGCACAAGTGGGGAAACTTTTAGTTATGCCTTGTTATTCTCAATAAATATGTAATTCTCTTTCTTTAATTTATTTTGCATCAATAATTAAAGATCCAGCAGGAGCACACTTTGACATGCTCATCTGAAGTGCCACAGATCTGTGTTCTGGCACATCATACAAGCACTTCTTTGTCCTTCCTTGACGACACTAGCAGGTGAAACACGTCAGAGGAAGACATCCTGCAGGGTATTTTTGTCTACTTGTGTGTAAATTGTGTAGTTTGTAAAGCATTTATGTTCTGTGGACTACAGCCTGAAACTTTTTTTCTGAGCCACAGAGGTCAACAAAAGCTTGTTTTAAAGCTTATTTACTGCTTAAGTCTGTAAATATGTTTCATAGATCACTGTTCTTAGCTTTAGCTTTTCTCTTTAACACGTTATTGTAATACACAATTCACACAATGGGTAAAGACCAAGCTTGATTTATGTATATTTTAATAATTGTTTTCCCTGTGGCAATCTGTTATAAGTACATATTGCCAAAAAAGAAAAAACAAGCTGTATCTTCTTTCTTGCTTTTGATCCTAAGGTACATATTGGGGTGGCAATTAGAAATTAACACCAGAAAATATTGCTATATTCAGCTATTCCCTTTTTCACGTTATTGTAATAGTAAACATTTATTTCAGTCTTTTTACAAAAAACATTTTTTTACAAAAAAGGCTGAAACTATTTCAAGTAACCAAAAGAAGTTAAAGTTGATTAAATGATGCAAACAAAAGAATTAAAAATATGTATCAATCTATAGCTACTATCAACGTCTGAAATACACAGTTAGGGCTTGGATCTATGTGCAATTAGGATAAACAAGGTCCAATAACTGAGTGATGGAGTTGTTTGGACACTAAGAGGCTTGCATATTAAAGTTTCTGCCCAGAAGGTATGCAACTTTCACCCAAGATTCACTTACTGGTTTAACAATATCATGGAAAATAAGTAAATCTTCAGTGAAAGTTGGGCGAAGCTTTATGCCAGTATCAAATGAAGAAGAGAAAAAAGCATGGTTTTTGGCACAAAAAGTATATTGTAATATTTTCAATGAGTAACAGCAATATAGAACATAACAGGTTCAGGATAGGCCACAATAGCTTTATGCCATACAGAGGTGTTGTTTCAGCGGCTTGATATCTTCAGAGGTCATTTTGTATAAATACATCTTTCAGCATATTGGATAACCACTTTGCAAGCAACAGCAATCTTGTTTTCCAGTGGAGGAAAGTAAACATAGTTTTAAAAATCCTCAGGAGGGTTGCACTGGGTTCTTGTGGTTTGCATAGCTAATTCTGGGAAGGGGACATGAATCTGTGGCTACATTTAAAATCAATCTTTATACAATCAGTACTGGAAAGCAAATTTAGCAGCTGCTAATTTACAACCTGCATTACTGAGTGTTCAGGGTAGAAGTCCATCTGTGGATGTTGTATGTTTTTCATTAACACAATAGCGCCATCTTGTGGTAATATTCAATGCTTACACTGAATTGTATCCTGTACCTGTATTGTATCCTGTACTAATATAAAATATTTGTAGGATGAGACAATAGCATTTTTTTTTTTAGGGGGGGGGGGTTGGTCTCTGCCAACTGGGCTGGTGACATGGAGAGTCCACCCATCCTGCCCACGGGCACCATGACAGAGACACTAAGGTTTGGGAGGTGAGAGCTAGATGATGCTGGATGTCCTGAACCCAGCATATGAAACAGACTTGTGAGAAACCTAAAGTGTACAGTTAAATCAGATTGAGCAATATCAGTACCTGAAAGGAGCTGATACATCTTTGCAAGACTTGGGTTGAGCTGAAGATCAGCTTTAATGATGTTTATTAGAAGGAAGTCTTTTTTATAACATGAATGTATTGCCTTGTTTTACTACTGAGACCAGGCATAAAGACTAACTCCAAATATCTTGCGTTTTCTTATTATTTGTATCTTTTCATTACTTTATAATCCACTCCTGTGCATATGTGTTGGTGTTGATCACAATAACGGCATTATGTGATGTCGATCGGCCTCTAAAGAATAACTACAACTTTCCAACTTTAATAAGTTGCTTTCTGGTGATAGCCCCCGCACCGCATTTTACTTGCCCATAGAAAATCTCTTACTATCTCTTGGACCCATAAGAGCCTTTTTATTTTCCTAATTTCTTGTTGTGTAATAATGTTTAGACCAATCTCCAGCCTTGAACACTGTCAGGTGTGAAGGGGCAGTTACATCAAACATCTTGGAAAATGTCAGCACTATCCAACACTGGAGACTACCAGTGCAGGGGAACTATCTTGCTGGGTAGGAAGGGTTTAGCAGAAGACATTATAATTTTACCCTTAATGTGCAAAGTAACATATATGCACTGTTTAAATCTCTTTACATATATAGCTTCTAGACATGAATATCCTTATCAATTATTCTACTTCATTTTGAAAATCATTTAGTTCTTGCTGGGCAAATTCAAAACCTGACCCATGGCAAATGTCTTATGTGGAACTAATACACTTGTAACCATTTACTGATCTTCCTGAAATTATCAGTTGTGTTTAATTTATCCTCTATGACACGTTACTAATAATATATCACTTTTGGACTCATCATTGCTTAATTACATGCTTTCTATTTATTGTTATTCAAAGTGATTTCATGTACTTATGTTAATCTTTTTCAAAACAAAAATGTATTTTAAAAAATTGACCTAGTTTTTTATTTCCCATTAGTGAACGCAGATGTAAACGGTGTGCCCTTTAAAATATTCATTGTGGTTATTTGTTTACATAAATTCATCACAACTCAGGTCTTAAAAACTGGGATTAAATATGTTGACCAAATCTAAAAGGCTGTCGACTGTTTTATGTAAAACATAAAATATCATTTACGTACCTAGGACACAACAAAATATGGCACAGGTGCATAACAGACCCTCAGCAAAATGTTGATGCTTCTGTTGGGTACATTGGTATAGGATGGTGCACAAAATGATTTTTGCTACTTGTTGGAGTTTTCTTTTCTTAGAGTCATTATGAAACAAAACGTCCACTTTTGGATCTCAAAACTACTTTGCATAGAAGTACCATCTATTGCAACCCCTTTTAAACATTCAACCTTACCTCTAGTTAATTGACGTTCTATAGAGTTAACATTTACTTCAATTAAGAAATTAGGACAAATTTCTCAACTCTGATATTCCTGCATACCTGGCAGTGTGAATTGACACAACAACTCTCATTTTAGAAAACTTTACAATCAGTTGTACAGCTAAGTATTATTACACAGTATTTTTATAGCACCATCATATTACACAGCACTGTACAAAGTCTATAGTCATGTCACTAACTGTCCCTCAAAGGAGCTCACAATCTAATGTCTCTACCATAGTCAAAGATCATTAATACAATCTAAGGTCAATTTTTTTTAGGGAGAAGCCAATTAACTTCACTGCATGTTTTGGGTGTAATGCGCCTGGGCACACAAACCACGACCAACTCCAGATACCCTTAAATCAGGCTTTATTCAATATCATACAGCACAGCAAGGGTTAAGTCCAATAAAGCGAAGTACAGGAGGATAAGGCAAATGCAGGTCAAGAACAATCCGAAGTCAGGG